>NW_017617304.1:330000-397500 GCF_001879475.1 Ipomoea nil
TAACGGGTCTAGCCAAAGGATCTCTCCTAGATCCGTTGGATAGGGTCACAAGGCTAACCTGGTCCACCAAATTGTGTGCACCTCTGTGCACCGGATGTCTTCTTCTCCAAAATTCTCAACTCAAAGCTCAAACAAACACTCCCAGACAACCATGAATCAAACATATAACATCAGAGGCACCCGAGACTTCCTTGATCTCCTGAAACCAAAATATTTAGAGCATCCACATTAGTTGGGGAGATTGGGGAGATAATGTAAGAGTGATTAGGAAAGAGAATGTGGGAGGGGAGAAAAAAAAAAGAAAAAATAAATAACAAAACAAAATTTGAAAAAAAAAAATAATAAAAATCTGTCGCGTCAGGCGCGCTGTCAGCGCGCCTGACGCGCTACACGGGCGCGTGCATTGCACGCGCCCGTGTAGACATTGGCTGTGCGCCAACGCGCACAGCCAGTGTTGTTTTTTTTTTTTTTTTTTTTTTTTTTTTTTTTCTGACATTAACCCTTAACTTGCAGGACAATTATCTCCACAAATAATCCCACCCCACATTTGTTATTATCCCCACCCAAGATAATTCATCTGACATTATCTCCCTAATATCCACTGATGTGGATGCTCTTATAGCAAATTTTTATTTATTACTTTTATTTATTAAAGGACAGAGTTAGTTGTCAACCCAACCAATTAGTACAACAACTATATATCAAGAGCGTCACTCTGACAACTAACACGGACGATCGAATGGTCAGCAATCATCTTTGAAAAAGACGGCTAATGTTACTAAACTAATGCACTATATATATATATATATATATATATATATATATATATATATATATATATATATATATATATATATAAAAGTAAAATCTAATAATTGCTAATATTACATAATTGGTAATATTATGTATGGTATTATATTCTATAATATAATTGATAATATTATTGTTCAAGTATAATAAAAATCTTATGAAATAATGTAATAATAATAAAATAAAATTAAAATAATAACAATAACAATAATAATAATAATAACAACAACAACAACAACAACAATAATAATAATAATAATAATAATAATAATAATAATAATCCAAACAAAACTATATACAAAATAAAATTAAAATTTAAAAAAAAAAAAAAAAAGAAAAAAAAAAAAAAGAAGACAAAGATGGCTCCCCTAAGTAAATGATGTGAGATCATTTTGATCCCACATTGAAAATGTTCTAAAAGAGGAGCTCTAAGAATTCCTCTATATAAGAGGAGCAATGCTCCTCTTACAAACATACAATTGCTTGCCCATCAATGTGGTCAAGTATTGAGAAGTCCAAAGATTTTTTTTAGTACTATTGACCCGACAAATTATGCTGTGGAACTGTGTCCACCTTGCAAGGTAAATACGATTAAAAAATTATTCATAATTATGAATATAATCAATATATAGTTCAAAAATTATGAACATATAATTCTATAATTATAAACATAGTGTTGTGAACATAATTATGAACACATAGTTATCTAATTATGAATATAGAGATTCAATAATTGTGAATATGAAGTTCAAAAATTATGAATATATATTTTTATAATTATGAACATATAATTCAAAATAACTATGAACATAGAGTTCTGTAATTATGAATATAGAGTTCAATAATTATGAATATGAAGTTCAAAGATTATGAATATATAGCTTTATAATAATGAACATATAGTTCAGTATTTATGAACATAGAATTATGTCCACCTTGCAAGGTGGACACGATTCCACAGCATAACTATTTGATTGACCCTATTACATATAGTATCTGTTCATATAAACTTTCTCAATCTATTGAAACCCAACGTGTCAAAAAACCCTTATTTAAGAATACTTATCTTAATGGCTTCTTATTTTTTTTTAATTTTTTAATTTATTAGGGTGTTTGGGAAAAATTAACCAAAAATGTATATAAATTGTTTTAGTTTTTAGTAGTTCCGAGCAAATTGTTAAGTTATTAAATTATATTGTTGGTATTTTGATAAAATATAAAATGTTAAACAGACGAATTTCTTAAAATTTTGACGAATTTGCCAATTAATCAAATTACAACAACAACAACAACAACAACAACAACAACAACAACAACAATAATAATAATAATAATAATAATAATAATAATAATAATAATAATCCAAACAAAATAATATACAAAATAAAATTAAAATTAAAAAAAAAAAAAAAAAAAAAAAAAAAAAAAAAAAAAAAGACAAAGGAGAGTCATGGGCTCCCTTTGTAAATGATGTGTGATTATTTTTATCCCACATTGAAAATGTTTGAAAAGAAAGAGCTCCTCTATATAAGAGGAGCAATGATCCTCTTACAAACATAATTGTTTGCCCATCAATGTGGGCAAGTGTTGAGATGTCAAAAGTCTTTTAACTTTGTCTTCTTATTTTAGTTTGTATTTATTTATTTATTTATTATTAATAATAATGGGGGTTGTGAAAGATTAACACAAAATTATGTGTTGTATTAGTTTTTAGCCGTTTGGAGCAAATTACTGAGTTACTATATATATTTTTTGGGGGGTTTTGATTAAAGTTAAAATGTAAATGAAGAATTTGTTTTAATTTTGACGAATTTATCAACAATCAAATTACAACAACAACAATAATAATAATAATCCAAACAAAACGATATACAAATTAAAATTAAAATCTATATATATATATATATATATATATATATATATATATAAAAGTAAAATCCTCCTATTTCATTTTCCCGCTCAAACTTTTGTAGTCAAATTAATTAAATATTTTATATTTTATTGGTCAAATACTTAATAAAGCTTATTTGGTAAGCAAATGAAAAATGGAAATTTAGTATTATCAATATTATGAATTAATTAGGAATAAGATTAATTAGGAATATTAATATAATGAATTGATTAGGAATATCAATATAATAAATTGATTAGGGCAATACCTTAAATAAATAAATACACTTTCTTTTTGAAAAATTTTACAAATTTATAATTCTCATATTTTTCACCTATAAATACAATGAGTTGATGACTACAAAAATTATAAGTATTCATTTTATATTGCATCCCTTTTTTTCCACTAGGTCTTCAGCCTTGATCATTCAGTTTAGTCGCGTTTCGAAATTACCGGTAGGTTTAGCATCCAAGTAGTTTGATTGGATTAGATACAATACATTTTTCATGGTTGTATTGTCCAAATTTAATACTTTTTTCAGCGAAGAGTTATTCATATCATATGCATAGATTATGATTTATTCTGAATATTTCTACGATTACTCCAAGTCCATTTCATATATTGATTTTTTGCTTCTATGAGTTTCATTATCATTGATGAAAGGCAGCCTCATGTGAATCTCGCTTTGAGTGGTGCCTACTCCTGCCCGTTTAAAGGGATGATGAGTGCTGACTCCTCTAATCTCTCTCTTCATTTTTTTGCTATACTGTCATTGGTCAAGAATTTAAAGTGCCACACAATAAAATGTGTGACTCACGGGTGATTGGAGAATGGGGAGTGGTTAAGTGTTTCTGTTGTAATATACACGACAAGATATAGTAGGAATCGCCTTTAATACACCAATTGACTATTATTATATTCTTCTTAGTTCTTTCCGTTGATTATTGAAGTAATCGGACTTCTGAAGTTCTGATTTGTTAAGTTGTTTTATTCTCATGGTGCCGATTTTGATAGTTATGAAGTCCATGCTCAATTTCTCATTGTATAGGTCAAAAGTGTATTTATTTTTTGGCGTAATTATGGGATCGCCATAATAATAATAATAATAATAATAATAATAATAATAATAATAATAATAATAATAATAATAATAATAATAATAATAATAATAATAATTGGTTATATTATTGTTCAATATAATATTTAAAAAAACTTAATTTTAATTGGTAATTTATATTTATATTTTATATTAATTAATAAAAACAAATCCCCCTTTACAACTTCCCGCCTAAACAATTAATAATAATATGAAAAAATGAAAAAGAGTGGAAGGATGTCGTACTCCCAAACAATTAATAATAATATTGGGAAGAAAATTAATAGTAATATGAAAATATGAAAAATAATGGAAGGAAATATTGGCCATGTGAATGTTTTCTACACTCTGAAAAATGGAAAAGAATCAATAAACAGTATAAGGAAAATAATCATTAAGATATTTTACTATTAATCTTTTACGGAAGATTTTGCGTAAAAAATAGAATAGAATTGGTTATTAATAATTTAGCCTTATTTTACTATTAATCTTTAAGAAAAATTCTGCGTAAAAAAATGTAATCAAATCGGTTATTAATAATTTAGCTTTATTTTACTATATTAATCTTTAAGAACAATTATTCGTAAAAAAATGTAATAGAATCGGTTATTAATAATTTAGCTTTATTTTACTATTAATCTTTATGGAAGATTTTATTAAAAAATAAAATAGAATTAATTATTAATAATTAAAATTAAAATTAAAGTACATATATTTTCCTATCCGTAATACAATTTTACTTATTGTTTTACAAAATCTTCAAATAATAATTGGTAATATTATTGTTCAATTATAATAAAAACTTTAATTTTAATTGGTAATCTATATTCTATATTAATTAATAAAAACAATATCCTACTTTACAAGTTCCCGCCTAAACCATTAATAATAATATGGAAAAATGGAATTGAATGGAAGGAAGTCGTACGCCAAAACAATATATAATAATATTGGGAAGGGAATTAATAATAATATGGAAAAATGAAAATGAATGGAAGGAAATGTTAGCCATGTGAATTTTTCTACGCCAAATGTCAGTAATTATTAACATAGAGTTCTGCAATTGTGAATATAGAGTTCAATAATTATGAATATGAAGTTCAAATATTATGAATATTTAGCTTTATAATTATGAACATATTTTAGTAATTATGAACATAGAACTGTGTCCACCTTGCTAACACGGTTCCACAACATAACTATTCGATTTACCATGTTACATGTAATATCTGTTCATATAAACTTTCTCAACCTATTGAAGCACAACGTGTCAAAAGGCTCTTATTTAAGAAACCTTATCTTAATGGCTTTTTATTTTAGTTTTTTTTTTTTTTAGTTTTTTAATTTATTAAGGGATTTGGGAAAGATTAACCAAAAATGTATATGTGTTGTTTTAGTTTTTAACAATTTGGAGCAAATTGCTATGTTATTAAATAATATTTTTGATGTTTTGATTAAATATAAAATGTTAAACAGACGAATTTCTTAAATTTTGGCAAATTTACCAAATAATTAAATTACAATAATAATAATAACAATAATAATAATATTTAATAACGAGGAGCTTGATACAAAATAATAATAATAATCCAAACAAAACTATATACAAAATAAAATTTAAATTTAAAAAAAAAAAAAGAGATAAAGGGGAGTCATGTTCTCCCTTTGTAAATGATGTGGGATAATTTTGATCCCACATTAAAAATGTTTGAAAAGAGAGAACTCTTCTATAGAAGTGTAGCAATACTCCTCTTACAAACATAATTGATTACCCAACAATGTGGTCATGTATTGAGAAGCCAAAAGGTTATTATTATTTTTTTTTTTGAAAAATGAAAAAAGGTTATTATTTAAGAAGCCTTAGCTTTATCTTCTTATTTTAGTTTGTATTTATTTATTTATTTATTATTAGTGGAGGTTGTCAAAGATTAACCCAAAATGTCTGTGTTGTATTTGTTTTTACCAGTTTGGAACAAATTACTGAGTTATTATATAATTTTTTTTTGTATTCTGATTAAAGTTAAAATGTTAAAATGACGAATTTGTTAAAATTTTGTTGAATTTATCAGTAATCAAATTACAACAACAACAACAACAACAACAACAATAACAACAACACCAATAATAATAATAATAATAATAATAATAATAATAATAATAATAATAATAATCCAAACAAAATGATATACAATATAAAAAAAAATTTAAAAAAAAAAAAAAAAAAAGACAAAAGGGAGCCATAAGCTCCCCTTTGTTGATGTAGGATTATTTTTACCCCACATTAAAAATGTTTGGAAAGAGGAACTTTTGGCCTCCTCTATATAGGAGGAGCAATGCTCCTCTTACAAACATAATTGTTTGCCCATCAATGTAGACAAGTATTGAGAAGTCCAAATGGTTTTTTGTTTGGAAAGAGGAACTTTTGGCCTCCTCTATATAGGAGGAGCAATGCTCCTCTTACAAACATAATTGTTTGCCCATCAATGTGGACAAGTATTGAGAAGTCCAAATGGTTTTTTGTTTGGAAAGAGAAACTTTTGGCATCCTCTATATAGGAGGAGCAATGCTCCTCTTACAAACATAATTGTTTGCCCATCAATGTGGACAAGTATTGAGAAGTTCAAATGTTTTTTTTTTTAGTACTATTGACCTGACAAATTATGATGTGGAATCGTGTCCACCTTGCAATGTAGACACGGTTCTAAAATTGTTCATAATTATTAATATATATAGTTCAAAAATTATGAACATATAGTTCTATAATTCTAAACATATAGTTTTATTTTTGGTGTAAACCACACGTCGTGGTCCGGGTCTTTCTCTGTCCGTTTAACGGTCCAGGTGCACCTAGTTCGCTCCGAGAAGCACAGAAGCTGGCCCAGAGGGAATCGTCACTTATGAAAATCGAACTCGGGTTATCATGGAATTCCCCCCCCCCCCCCCCCTCCCCTCCCCCTCCACAAAGATAACTCATTTGCCACTTGAGCTACCCTGTTGGATTATTATGAACATATAGTTATGTAATTATGAATATAGAGATTCAATAATTGTGAATATGAAGTTCAAAAATTATGAATATATGGCTTTATAATTATGAACATATAGTTTAGTAATTATGAACATAGAGTTTTTTAATTGTGATTATAGAGTTTAATAATTATGAATATGAACATCAAAGATTATGAATATATAGCTTTATAATTATGAGCATATAGTTCAGTAATTATGAACATAGAATTCTGAACACCTTGCAAGGTGGACACGGTTCCACAGCATAACTATTTGATTGAACCTGTTACATTTAATATCTATTCATATAAACTTTTTCAACTTATTGAAGCCCAACGAATCAAAAGGCTCTTATTTAAGAAACATTATCTTAGTGGCTTCTTATTTTAGTTTTTTTTTTTTCTTTTGCCAAATAATCAAATTACATCAACAAAAACAACAACAAAACAACAACAACAATAATTATAATTATAATAATCCAAACAAAACTATATACAAAATAAAATTAAAATTAACAAAAATAAAATAAAATAAAGGGGAGCCACGAGCTCCCTTTGTAAATGTTGTGGGATCATTTTGATCTCACATTGAAAATGTTTGGAAATATGAGCTATTGAGTTCTTCTATATAAGAGAAGCAATGCTCATCTTACAAACATAATTGCTTTCCCATCAATGACAAGTATTGAGAAGTCCAAAGTCTCTCTTTTATTTCTTTTTTTTTTTTTTTTTGGTTGAGAAGTAAAGGAAAATTAAAAATGGAAAGGAAATATTTCAATAATAATATTTTACATAATCAAATAGTAAAGGCATACTTTAAAAAATAATAAAGGTAAATAAAAAATGGAACGAAAACATTTCATTAATAATATTCTACATCATCAAATTAAAATGGAACGGAAATTAGGTAAAAATATCACTGCATCTATATTCTAATTGATTGAAAATGAATCTTATATTACAAATTGACTGAAAATATAAAAGGAAATGAATATTAATAATTGATTGCAAATAAAAAATGATTCATAATTAACTAAAAAAAAAAAAAAAAGAAATGGGCAGATCATTACATTTTAATATTAAATGGAATGGAAATTCAAAATTGGAGGAAATATTTCAATAATAATATTCTACATTATCGATAGTAAATGCATAGTAAAGGTAAATTAAAAATGGAACGGAAATATTTCAATAATAATATCTACATCATCAATTAAAAATGGAACGAAAACTAGATAAAAATATCATTGCATTTGATATTCTAATTGACTAATCGACTGAAAATAAAAAAGAATAATTGGCTGAAAATGTATCTGATATTTCAAATTGACTGAAAATATAAAAGGATAACTAATTGTGATATTCTACCATTATATATTTTCACCCAAGTAACCCGTCCTGATGGATTGAAGGTGTTAGCTCTAGACGGAGATGAACAAGATTGTGTTGTCACTGACAATGTTGTCTACAAAGAGATTTCAATAATGTGTAAATATAATCGGTGCTATTAAGTATTTTTTTTAATGAAAAAAATGCTATATATCTAGACAAAAAAATATAGCTTCCATAAAAATAAATAAGGATAGCAATTCATTTCTTTAACTGAGTTGTTAGAGAACGAACACATTAACAATGATAAACAAAATCTTCAAAGTTATAGCGCCGCATGCGTACATCTAGATATTAACTATTAATTTGGGCAATTATTTGTATAAATTCAAGCAATGACAACATCAAAATATATAAACGATCCAAACTATATCTTTAATTGCACTATATAATATTTGATGTTTTAATTTAAATAGTTATATATCGATTCATATATTCTTAATATACTACAACAAATTCATTCCGTGCATCGCACAGGTGCAAATACTAGTGTAATATTAATATGTTTTTTTGTTTTTAAATTTCTACTTTTAACTTATAAATTTACCTAAAAGGAGTAAAAGATTGAAACTAGTATTATTATTATTGAAACGGGTCAAGCTATCCAGGTATGATCATACTCTTTGTCACTTATTTTTTTTGCTGAAGTTTCACTGGATCAAATAAGGATTATTAAAGATTGTCTGGAAAAATTTAGTGAAGCCTCATGTCAAAAGGTCAGTATGGAGATTTCACAAATTTTATTCTCAGCCAACGTGGATATTAGGGAAGCTAGGAAAATCTCCAACCTTAGCTTGCAGATAATCTAAGGAGGTATATTATATTGGTGTTCCTTTCATACATGGGCGAACCACACAAATAATCTCTTCTCACCTATGCTCAGCTCGATAAAATATATCACAGACTTGAGGGGTGGAAGATGTAATACTTATATTAACGCCTCTGATCTGGTGACGCTAGCTTTGAAAGGATGGAACTCTCCTCAACCTCCTCCTGAAACCAACAACTAACAGGTTGAGAAAGAAGGGTTTTCTTATAGTGATAAAACTTTGTATAATAATACTTACTGTCTTTGGTAGCTGATCGGGCAGTGATGGCTCTACCGATGCTCCAATCTGTGAATCTTCAGCCATCTTAGCTTTCTTTTCTGATGACAGAATCTTCTTAGCCTATGCACAGAATTAGGGTACGGTGAAGGGAAAACGAAGGAGGGTGATCTCACTATGAAAGATATCAAATTAAAGTGACCATGTTCGGGTAAATAAATAAGGCCCTACCAAAATTAAAATCTTAGAACTAATACCGTAATTTTATTATCTAAATATATAACAAAAATAAAATTATTCGTGCATCGCACGCACATTGCACGTGCACTGCACGGATAATTGGGCAATTATTTGTTCAAATTCAAGCAAGGATAACATAAAAAAAAAAAAAAAAAAAACATAATCGATACAACACATTTCATCAATTGCACTATATAATATTAGTTGTTATAATTTAAAGATTATAACAAATCTTTTCCGTGCAACGCACAAGTAAAAATAAACATATTATGGAATAATAATAATAGTGTGCACAAGTTTTGAACTTAGACTTCAAAGTTAAAATACTACAAATACATGTTAAGATCTGGAGGAGGGCCTCGCTGTGATCACCATGAATGCCAGAAGAAAACTTTGAGAGCAATTTAAGGATGTAAAAGAAGAGAAATAAAACAAAAATAAGGAAATGAAAAATGAAATAAAAATTTTAAAAATACCTGCTGGTGCTTGGAAACTTTGAGAGCAGCTGGAAGGGACGGCCTTGCAATAGAATAGAAAGAGAGAGAAGGAGGAGGAGGAATATATGGCCGGTAGAAAGAGAGAGGGGGTGGGAGCTGAGGTTTGTGAAGGAGGAGGAGGCCAGGTGTGAAAAATGGAGTGGTTTTCTATCTGCTATCACTTTGGTGTTAGAAGAAACTAGTTTGGTCTCGTCTTAGCTCACTGGCTTCTTTGTTGATCAATAAACCTGCAGGATGGTTTCAGTTTTCGAGTGGGTTTAGTAAAATCTACAATTATATATAGTAACTGTTCGAAACTAATACCGCAATTTTATTATCTAAATATATAACAAAAATAAAATTATTCGTGCATCGCACGCACATTGCACGTGCACTGTACGGATAATTGGGCAATTATTTGCTCGAATTCAAGCAAGGATAACATAAAAAAAAAAAAAAAAAAACATAATCAATACAACCTATTTCATCAATTGCACTATATAATATTCGTTGTTATAATTTAAAGATTATAACAAATCTTTTCCATGCAACACACAGGTAAAAATAGAAATTATGGAATAATAATAATAATTTTTTTTTTTTATATCCGAGAAGGCGGGGGATACCCGAAAAGATAGATCAAGCTATCCTATGGGCGTAGGAAGCCCTGTGAATCCTACGTGTTGAGGACGCCCCTAATTTGTCCAGATGTACTAGCTCCATGATCTGATGAGGAGGAGTCTCATAGAACCGCAACCCATCGTCGCCCAGCTCTCCCATCGCTGCAAGTTTATCAGCTACACGGTTTTGCTCTCTGAAGACATGCAAGTACTGAACTTCTAAAAAGTTTGAAGCCTCCCGCACACACAACCTGCCAATATTGTGATTTTGGCTTCGCCAACCCTCCTCTGCGCGTAGGCTATCCACCAAGGATTTCGAGTCACACTCAACTATGATCCTCATGGCACCATATGCTTTGGCCATCCGAAATCCTAGCACCACGCCCCAAGCCTCCGCGGCTTCAACCGAACAGCTTCCGATCTTGAAGGAGAAACCCCGGCACCAATCTCCATGACCATCACGTAAAGCCCCGCCACAAGTCGCTGATCCCGAACGGTTGCAGCTGCCATCCACATTTAATTTATACCATCCTGCCGCCGGCTTCTTCCAGGATACGCTAGTATCAACATAGTTACTTTGACCTTTGTGCGTCATCTTCTTCTTTTCAAACGCCCCAAGAATCTCATGATCATACTGATGCAGCCATTTCACTTTTTGGTCGACCCTAGTATTGATCTCGCAGAAGACCGCTTCGTTTCGCCAACGCCATATCCACCATAGCCTGATCCCAAACTTTTCAGGCCAATCATCCGGAAATCCGTCCTTTGTGTTTCCTCGGATGTTAATTGCGAGCCACTCTTCCCATTGCAAAGTTCGAAGGTTCTCCCGTGTCGTCCAGTACAAGGCGTTCTCCCAGATTAGTCGAGCAGCGGCACATTCTCTGAAAAGGTGGCTCAAAGTCTCCTTCTTTCCTGCATAACGAGAACAAAAATCATTAGTCGTGAGGTGACGTCTTGCCCATTCAACATTCGTTAGGATCTTTCCATGTTGAACGAGCCAGACAAAAACAGTAATTTTCGCCGGCACCCGCAAGGTCCAAATTGCTTTCCACGTTCGGTCAGTACCCTCCGCATGAGAAGGATCAATCATCGCATATGTTGATCTTACCGAAAATCGACCCTGAGGATCCGGTCCCCAACCCCATTCATCTCGGATGCCGGGTTCTGCCAGTTCAAAACCAGCGAGACGATTTCGGTCATCCCGCGGCAGGAGCTGGTCGATCTTCTCCCATTTCCAACCGGTGGTGTGATCCCAGTAGCTTTCCACATTTGCATATAACTCCGGAAGGCTCAGAGGGTGGAGCATTTTCTCGTATAAAGGATAGTTGGTCAGCCACTTATCCATCCAGAAATTGGTCGATCTTCCATCCCTAACAATTCTCGCGACACCATTTTCCAGGATACTGTTAGCGCCGCACATGCCACGCCATATGTTTGAGATACTCCTTCGATTCAAGATGTCCATAGTAGCGCCAACCCTATGCTTGTATTTGGCCGCCAAGGTTCTAGTCCACAAAGCAGAAGGCTCCGTTCGATATCGCCAGCAAAGCTTGACCATGCAAGCTACGTTCATGGCATGCAATTTCCTTAGGCCAAGTCCTCCATTAGCTTTTCCCGTGGTAACCAAATCCCAGCTAACCAAGCTCATTCTGTTACCACCTGTTTGTTCATTACTACCCCAGATGAAACGTCTGGTTCTTTTCTCAATTTCCTCGCAGACACCTTTCGGGAGTGCTACCGTCTGCATGGTATAGACTGGGATTGCATTTAAAACAGACTTTGCCAAAGTGATTCTCCCGGCTAGGGTCAGCGTTTTTGCTTTCCACCCTTCCAACCTGCTGGATATCCGTTCCAAGAGGCCTGCATACGTGTTGCAGGTTATCCGCCCATGAAGGGAAGGTACACCTAGATAGCGCCCCAAATCCTTCGTCTCCACAATGCCAAGCTTGCTCGCAATCCTGGCTGCCAGATCAGTCGGAGTGTTTTTGGAGAAAAGAACTTGTGATTTACTAAGGCTGATTTTCTGTCCTGACATTCTGCAAAAGGTCTGAAGGCAGTTTTGAACAACCTCGACTTGTTCTTCTGAAGCCTCGGTAAACAGAACCATGTCGTCAGCAAAACAGAGGTGCGATGGGATTAGTCCGTCTGGTGCCAGCTGAATACCTTTCCAGTTTCGCCTGTCCACTTCCGCTAGGATTAGATGACTTAGCCGTTCCATGCACAAAACGAAAAGTGCCGGGGACATAGCGTCCCCCTGCCTAATACCCCTCTCAGGTGTGAACTGGTCAAGGCGTTCTCCATTCCAAAGAACTGCAAGCTTAGAGGTAGTAACACACGCCATAATAATATTAACCCAATTGGAATTGAAACCTGCATGTACCAGAGTAATCCGGATGAAATCCCAAGATAACCTGTCATAGGCTTTCTCCAAGTCTAGTTTTAGAGCCATGAACCCCTTTTTGCCTCGGAATTCCCGCATTGAGTGCATAATTTCCTGGTACACAATAATATTGTCTGAGATTTGCCTTCCTGGGACAAACGAGCTTTGTTGCGGGCCAATCACCTGTGGCAAAAAATTTTTTAAACGATTAGTAATGGTCTTTGTCAAAATTTTATAGCTTACATTACAGAGACTGATAGGTCGAAACTGCTTGATCGAATCAGGACCCCGGACTTTTGGAATAAGCGCCACTAGAGTGTCGTTTATGCCTTCGGGGAGGCTGCCAGTGTGTATGGCCTCCCTGACCATGTTCAAAACGCTGTCACCGGTTATGTCCCACGTATGCTGATAAAAACCTGCTGGCAAACCATCCGGGCCCGGTGCTTTAAAAGGTTTCATATCAAAGACCGCTTGGTACACCTCCTCCTTAATGACAGGTCTGTTGAATACCGTCCAGACTGCTCGCCTGAGGCTAGGGAAGCGTAGTTCTTGACTTGGTTCATCCTGACTCGTCGTGGACTTAGTGAAAAGATTGATAAAGAAATCCCTGACGTGATCCCGTAGACCTGGCCCCTCCGGGAACCAATTTCCATTCTCGTCCCTAAGCCCGGCCACCCTGGTGCGTGACTTGCGAATTGTAGCAGCCGCATGATAGTAGGCTGTGTTTCTGTCCCCTGAAGTTATCCATTCTTCTCTGGACCGTTGGAACCATATTAGTTCCTCCTGGTGTAGGGTGTTTTCCAACTCATTCCTTAGTTTCTTTTCCAAGTTTCCCAGCCCATTACGGGGATTTAAATTTCGTGCCCTCTGAATACCTTCAATTCGAGCCAGCAATTCCTTCTTTCTTTTGAAAATGTTTCCAAACACCTCCATATTCCAAGCGTTAAGATCGTGAGCCATCTTCCGAACATTTACAGGCAAGCTAGCAGCCTGCTTCCAAGATTGCTGCACAAGCGAAGATAGTCCCTGATTAGTGATCCAAGCAGCCTGAAATTGAAAACGAGATAAATTAAATGGATTTTCCTTGCGGTCCCCAAGTAGCTGTATTAATAGAGGTGCATGATCCGATGCAAGCCTTGGCAAGTGCTTCACCGCCGCATCTGGAAAATTGACTCGCCAGTCAGTATTACACAAAGCTTGGTCAAGACGGGCTCCTTTTATTTGGTCACTCGCTTCGTCTTTAACCCATGTCAGGTTGGGCCCCGTATACCCCAGGTCAATCAGGCCCTCATCCTGGATCCAGGTGATGAAATCCGCGCTTCTTTGGGAAGAGAAGGACTTGTAATTAGCCGTCTCATCCTTAGAAATGACTGAATTGAAGTCCCCAGCCACGAGCCAGGGTCCTTGCGGGCCCCTTTTGGATTGTGATAAATCTTGCCAAAGTCGGCGTCTAAGATTGTGAGATGGGCTTCCATACACCGGAGCGAACACCCAGGGTACTTGGCCGCTTTGGGTGACCTGTAAGAGAATGAATTGCAGGTGAGTAAACAGAACCGAGATATGAACCGGGTCTTTCCATAGAACCCAGATGCCTCCACTGAAGCCCACAGCCTCCACTCGAACCCAATCTGAGAACCCAAACATAGAGCAGATTTTATTTGCCTGTGCTCCCGAAACTTTTGGCTCGAATAATCCAAGAATGCTAGGCTTATGTACCTGCAATAAAAGTTTGAGGGCGCGATGGAATGACTTTCCACTCGCCCCTTGACAGTTCCAGAGCATAAGATCCATAAAACAAATATGGGAAGAAAAGAAAAAGAGAACCAGAAATCGCATAGAAACACAACAACAAAAGACAGAACACAAAAGGAAAAAACAAGCACAGAAACCTCAAAGGCCAAGACTGGCCTCCGCTCCTCCACCGCCCGCGTCCTGAGTCGATCCGAGGGCCATCACCACATGGCCCTCTGCATCCATCCGTTCTGGAGGATCGGCGTGGTGTTCTCTGGTAGGCTGCCAGACGGGAGACGGAAGGTCCCCAATCAACTCACCCGCAAAAAATCTTGCCGAGTGAATGATCAGTCCACCTTGCTCACCCCTAACAACGGTATGCTCATCTTCTTCTGCAGCCCGTCTGGTTCCAATTCGACCACCTCCCCGGGCCCTTGTGATTGCGTCCCTTCTGGTTACCTGTGCTCGACTCATCCCAGCTGTTTCATTCAGGATCTGCTTCTCAACTGCGACTACATTTGGCTTCCTATTGCTACCGCTCCCGTTCAACCCACTTCTGACACCCCGCTCATCCTCCAACACTAATGATGGTTGTCCGTTGAGATCCTCCTCGTTGACTCCTGCAGGCACCTCTGCCTCCTGCGATTCCCTATTCTCCTCCTCTTCTACAACAAGTAGCCCAAATCTCGAGTTTTGTAGCCCACCATTTTTTCCGGCGACCACCTCTCGATGTCCCTCCTGTGGACCCCGCGGCAGTCGTGTTGTCTGTTTATGTCTAGCTCTCGATCTCCTCCCAGGGGCAATCATCCATGCTCCGAAGGGCTCCGCACCAATGGTAATCCCTCCCTTCGCTTCAGCGGCGTGGGTTCTGACCTCCTTCGGCTCTTCATTATCGTTCCCAGAGACCGGCCTGGCCATTTTCGGGCAGGCCTCGGGACTGTGACCATAAACTCCACAAGAAAAACATACCATATGGATGGAATAATAATAATAATAGTGTGCACAAGTTTTGAACCTTAGACCTCAAAGTTAAAATACAACAAATACATGTTCCTACCATTTCTTTATATTGAGTATAGAGGATTGTGTAACGACTAACGAGTGTTATTTCTCACAGGGATTACGAATGCTAGTCCTATTCGTTGTTCTATTATATATTTAGCCTAAAAAAATTATGAAAAAGAATTAAGAGAAAGTGAAAGTATATAACAAAGCAATAAATAAATATAAGCAAGTATGAGGGAATCAACTAGTGAGAAAATGGTACTTGGATCTATGGATCCCCTAGGATATCATTGACCATACAAGATGCATGCCAATAACAACTGTTTATGTCTAAGACCGTGAGACCTCATATTTCTTGATAATATCTTTCTCAAAAGTATCAACAACTAACCTAGGTTGATTAATTAGAATCCCTTCTAAATCAAAACCTCCCTAAAGATTGCATTAACATTTTGTGAGTTCTATTGAATGATTTGACTCAAACATAGAGGATTGATGTCATCCTACCTCTAGGCTGGGTTGCAATCCACTCATTCCAATTTTGTGGGATTTACATTACTAAGGATATCTCTATCGCAAAGTTCATGCACCAATCAACAATCCAGTAAACTAAAAATTATTGATTCAAGAACAATAAAGAAATATAATTGAATCAATTGAAAAACAATTATAAATTGACAATAAATAATCAAGAAGAAGGTCTCTTCCAAGGGCTCACCATAAATTCAAGTACTACAATGTTTAGCCTCTAAACATGGAGGCAAAAATGAAAGAAATTATAGAAACGATAAAAAAACAATAAAAAATTGAAGAGTATAGGAAAACCTCATTAATCTAGGAAGAAATATTGATTCCAAACCTTCCAAAGATGTAAATTTGTCTTCCAAAAAGTGTTTTTAGCCCCCCAAAGTGTCTTGAAACGTTTCTTGAAGCATAGGGTCGAAAAGTCCTAAAAAGAATCTCAATTTTGACTTAAATAGAACTTTTGGCAACCTAGTGCGGTATTTGACATGGCCTTGCCATGTCCGTGTCAAAGGTGTGTCTCTTATTTCCTAGTGAAGCCTACCCAGGTGATACACAATCATTATGCTATGGACCCGTGTCCAGCATGCATGCTGGACATTATCTCCTTCTTCTTTTTTTTTTTTTTTAAAAAAAAAAAAAAATTCAGACCGCTTCGTTATAGGAGTATATGTTCATATTTTATTACTATATGTTAATAACTGTGCATTCATAACTCCATAACTGTACATTCATAACTCCATAACTGTACATTCATAACTCCATAACTGTACATTCATAACTCCATAATTGTACATTCATAATTTTCGAAGCTCTATGTTCACAATTTTAGAGCTCTATGTTCACAATTTTAGAGCTCTATGTTCATAATTTTATCACTATATGTTCATAATTGTAAGTTCATAATGTCAGAGCTCTTTGTTCATAATTCGATCAATAACTGTACATTCATAATTCCATAACTGTAGATTCATAATCTCATAACTGTAGATTCATAACTCCATAACTGTACATTCATAACTCCATAACTGTACATTCATAATCTTCGAAGCTCTATATTCACAATTTTAAAGCTCCATGGTCATAATTTTATCACTATATGTTCATAATTGTAAGTTCATAATGTTAGAGCTCTGTGTTCATAATTTCATAATTACATAAATGTACATTCATAACGGCATAACTGTACATTCATAATAAAATAATAAAAAAAAAATAACGCCGTTAACGGCAAAACACGCGCGATTTTTTTTTTTAACTAAATGACGCGTTTTTTTTTTAAAACGACGTCGTTTTGAGCCCGTGTTCACAATTCATTGTGGACACGGGTCCAGGGCATAATTTTCCCGTGATACAATCCAGGCACGTCAAATTTTATCCTCATTTTTTGTCTTGTTCTACCCCAAATTTGGGAAAATGTTGAACATGAAAGTTGTAGACTTGTAGGGAATTCTTTTAACTTTCTATAGACACTTGAATTATCTTAGTTGGGCTTCATACAAGAGAGTTATGACTAAAAAACTATTGATGTGTCGCAGTGTGGTATCCTTGTGATGCGTTAGGTTCTTTTTTATTTTCTAGCATGAATCTTTAAAATTGCTCAACAAGAAAATTGTAGAGTACTTTCTTGTCTTTCCATTGATACCTACATCACCTTAACTGAACTTGTTATGATAGAGTTATGAGCAAAATACTTTTAGCATATCGCGAATTGTCCTATTTTACCATTCTTGCATAAAAATGCCTAGAAATCAAATGATAAAGAATTAAAAAATTCACTCAATCTAAATAAGAAATATACCATATTAATATGAAATAACTAATGAAAATAAGTGCATTTTTGCACTTATCAACGTTCAATAAACATTGAGGTAACATAGATGTTCTAGGTTATTCAGTAATATAATCATATATATGAAACTTTGACTAAAGTAGAATGAAGTTAGACTTCAGGATAAGAAATTATCAAATAGATATGCTTTAAATTGGATTATAATGGTTTAACTGGTTTGACCATGACCTTTGTGTGATTCATAACAAGTGTAGGGTGGAAGGATTTTATTGCATAACTAGTTTTTTACGCGCATTGCGCGATTGGGATAATGCCTAATGTTTTTCTTAAATAAGTACTTTAAAGTATATCAAGGCAAGATTATATTGGAATTGTTCATGCATAGATAATTGAAAAAATAATTGTATAGGCATGGTTGAAACCAAATACGGGACATAAGAGAAATCAAATAAAAATTAGGGCATAAAATATTAAATATATACTAATATTGAAGAGCTGACTGCTGATTGCCAAACAAGAACATTGCGGGGTAGTTTCCCACTTCAATTTGTTGTGTGATTTAAATACTCTTTTTGTCAATAAATCTCCCAAGTAGTTAATTAATATGATTGACTTAATTATATATTTTTATTTTTTTATTTTTATATTTTTAAAACAATTATTATTATTATTATTATTATTATTATTATTATTATTATTATTATTATTATTATTATTATTATTATTATTATTATTATTATTATTATTATTATTATTATTATTATACTCTTAGCTCATTTTACATTTTAATCTAAACAGCTAATTTTTTTCAAATATTTTTTTACAAATCATTGATATAATTCGCTGGTCAAATTCGCTAGTATAATCCGCTAACTGCTGATTGTCAAATAAGGACATTGCTAGGTAGTCCTCACTCTAATTTGTTGTGTGATTTGAATACTCTCTTTGTCAACAAATCCCTCAAGTAGTTAATATGATTGGCTTTATTAATTATATTTTTTAAATTTTTTCATGGTATTAATAAAATACTTGGTAAATAAATATATAGCATTATTTTGTATTATAACTTTGATATTTAATTAAAAAATAGTGCAGAAAAGAAAAAGATAATAGACAATGTAGTGAATATAATCAATTGATGAATTTGAAATTTGAATTTAAAGAATTTTTACTTGGAGAAATATAAAGACAATATAACTAATAAAATTATATCTCTTAATTAATTTATTGATAATGAATAATTTTTTTAGTAAAGACATTGTAGGGATAATGTAGCGAATATAATCAATTGATGAAATTGAATGTAAAGAATTTTTATATTGGAAAAAAATAAAGACAATATAACTAATGAAATTATTTCTCTTATTTAATTTATTGATAATGAATAATTTTTTTTTAATAAAGACAGTGTAGACACATAAGTCGAAATTAAAGAAATGCATATGTATTATTTTTTGTTGTAGCTACTAAATTATTGTTTAATTTAATAAGAGTAAAATAGAATACTAATAGGAAAATACCTTGCCTTAAACACACGAGCCATTAATGATTCCTGGTTAGTAAGTAGGCGCCACCCCTGCTTCGCCAATAAAGCCAAGTTAAAATCATGAAGCCGTTTGAAGCCCATTCCACCATACTTCTTGGGTTTACACATCCTATCCCAAGCGAGCCAATGGATGCTAACACCATTTCCACCGTGGCCCCACCAATACCTGTTCATCAATCTTTCCAAAGCGACACATAAAGTAGTCGGGAGCAGATAAATACTCATTGTATATGTTGGCATAGCCTGAGCAACACTCTTCAAAAGTACCTCCTTACCGGCCTTAGTCAGTAACCTCTTATTCCATGAGCCAAACCGTTGTTTCAGCTTTTGCTCAATGTAAGCAAAAACAGCTTTCCTGTTCCTACCAATAACTGAAGGCAACCCCAGGTACTTACCAAAGTCCTCGGCTTGCGCCACCGTTAAGGTCCCTAAGACAAGTTCTCTCATCTCCTCCTGAGTATTCCGGCTAAACGACACACATGACTTATGGAAATTCACCGCTTGGCCTGAAAACGTCTCATACACACTAAGACATCTTTTCACCTCTTGCGTCTCCTGCAGATTGGCCTTAAAGAAGAGCAAGCTGTCATCTGCAAAGAACAAATGCGAAATCGGTGGTGCCCCCCGGGCCACCCGACATCCATGTATACGCCCCTTTGCCTGCGAATCCTGTAAGAGTAAAGACAACCCTTCGGCACAAATGATAAACAAATACGGAGACAAGGGGTCTCCTTAGCGTAAACCCCTAGAAGGCACAATAACCTCAGAAGGCCTACCGTTTACCAGAACTCTATACCGCACGGTTTGAATGCACATCATAATCAACTGTATCCACTTAGCATCAAAGCCCAGGACCACCAACATGTCATTCACAAAGGGCCACTCCATCCTATCGTAGGCCTTAGCCATATCAAGCTTTAAGGCTGCCCACCCCACCTGACCCAACTGCTTCCTTCTCAAATAATGACCAACCTCAGAGGCTACCAAAATATTATCTGAAATTAGCCTTCCTGGGAGAAAGGCACTCTGTGACTCTGAGATAATATCCTCCAACAAAGGCTTCATGCGATTGGCTAACATCTTAGCCATAACTTTATATAAAACATTACACAGAGCTATCGGGCGCAAATCAGAAACAAACTCAGGGGCACATTTTTTAGGGATCAAAACAATGTTCGCATCATTCAAGCAATCAGGCAAAGATGACTGAGAAAGGCAATTTAGCACAAAAGACGTAACATCCTTACCAATAACATCCCAGAAGGCCTGGTAGAACCCCGGATTCATGCCGTCAGGACCAGGTGATTTGTCCTTGCCCATAGAAAATACCGCAGCACGAACCTCCTTCGGCTCAAAAGGACGCAGCAGATGAGCATTCTGATCGTCGGTCACACGAGACCGCATAGTATCCACACTGAAAGGCCCCGGGGACCCGCCAGAAGTGAAAATCTGTTTATAATAAGAAGCCACCAACGAATCCAAAGCCGGCCCCTCCCTCCAAAATCCGTCATCACCCTTCAACTTCTCTACAACATTCTTCTTTTTCCGGTGGGACGCATACTTGTGAAAGAATTTAGTATTACGATCAGCACCTTGCAGCCAGTGCTGCTTAGCACGTTGTCTCCAAAAAGCCTCTTGCGGGGTCAGAACCACATTCAAACAACTATCCAGATGTGCAAACTGGGCCAAAGCAGTAGGATCACGCCTACCACGTAACATATCCATCTCTTTCCTCAACTCAACAATCCGCTTCCCAAACAAGTGATGCCGGTCACCCCCCCCCCCCCATGCCTTCAAACCCTTCCCGCACATGGCGAGTCGAGATTGAAGCTCCAAACCTTGTGACCCCGCCCACTCATGTTCCACCACCCCCCTACATCCCTCATCCAGCAACCACACATTCTCAAAGCGAAAACCACGTGACCTATGAACCAGCACTGACCCATAGATATCAAGGAAAAGAGCCGAGTGATCCGACAAGTCTGTACGAATATTATACAGCCTTGCCCTATCATTACGACCCAGCCAGTCCATGCAGGCCACTACCCTATCAAGCCGCTCCTCCACCCAATCCGCTGTGCCCTTGCCCCTTTCCCAAGTAAAAGGATAGCCAATCATGGGAATAGACATCAATCCACAATCCTCCAAGGCCTCACTGAAACCTTCAATCAAACCATTCGGATGCGGTAATCTACCCCTCTTCTCCGACTGAGACAACAAATCGTTAAAGTCCCCCAGAACCACCCACGGCAGCTCAGAAGCCCCCTTCAGAGATCTCAAAAATCCCAAGACGCCCTCCTCCTACTCCTCTGAGCATATCCATAGTAACACGTGAGGCGCCAATGTGGCCTATCCGGTGCAGGCGCAGGATTGGCAATGGCAGGGATACTCGAATTTGGGGTTTTCCTTGGCTACCGGATCTGCAGAATCCCTATGTAGATTCTGTCCAGATGGACAATGCCCATGACTTGTTGGTTTCGGATTTAATAGATGCAAGTATCGGGAGTTGGAAAAATGATTGTTTGCAGCAGCTGTTCAATTCACGAGATGCAGGTTTGATCCGTCAGTTGCCTGTGAATACGGAATTCGTTGATATGTGGTATTGGGAAGGGGATATAAGGGGGTGCTATTCGGTGAAGGACGAGTATAGGAGGTTGGGCCTGATGACTACACAGCCTTCTCCTGTATGGTATAAAGTCTGGAAATTGCAGGTACCTCCAAAGTGGAAGGTGTTTTTGTGGAGAGCTCTTCTGAATATATTGGCCACTCTTGATAATTTGTTGATTAGGAGGGTGGTCGATTTTAATTCGTGTCTGTCATGTGGCTTAGATTCTGAATGTGTAATGCATATCTTTTGTTCTTGTCCATATGCTGTTAATGTTTGACAGCTGTCTCAAATTCAAATACCTGCTATTGCCAACAGGAGTTTCGTGGATTGGGTGGAGGAGTGGCTCGGTGGTGTCTCGGTTTTCTCAAGTGAAGTGCAGGGCCGTATTTGTGGTGTACTTTATTCTATATGGTCTGCACGTAATACCGCCGTGTGGGATGCAGCTATGCCAAGTCCTACCACGCTGCTTTGCCGATTACAAGTGCAATGTTCCGCCTGGAGTGATGCTGAGACACGTCGAGTTGCGGCGACCGGAGGAGATTCATGCACGGGTCCAGCGCACGCCCCACCTGCTACGTCCAGCACCTTTTCGTGTTATGTGGATGCTGGTTTCCATGGACCGCAACGTGCCCCCGCTTTCGGATTTGTGGTGTTTGCCGGTGACTCGTCTTACGTGGCTGCGGCGAATGGCCCCTTGGCTTGTCCGTACGACCCCCTTCTTGCAGAAGCTATGGCTTTGTGTGAAGCCCTCTCTTGGCTAAGGGATAATGGGTACTCAGGTGGCGCTATCTACACGGACTCATCACTTTTGGTCTCTAGCCTTACTTCAGTTAGTTCGTTTCGTAATTATTTTGGTTATACTCTTTTAGCATGTAAACGTTTAGTTCATGCGTTGTCTGGCTCTAATGTTTATTATGTTAATAGGGAGGCCAACCGAGTGGCGCACTCCTTATCTAAACATGTAGCGGCTGCTGCAGAACGTTCTGTTTGGAGGGATGTTCCCCCTTCTTTTATTCAGCCCATGATGGCTAATATAATCTGATTCTTTTGGCTTTCAAAAAAATAGAATACTAATTATGCCAACTTTGATTGGGATAGGGTTCAAACCTAAGACCTTTCTTATTGAAATCAATGAGTAAATTAACGATGAACTAATAAAAATTAACGGAAAAGATAATATTTAACAGAAAAGTTAACGGATAATCATATTCATTAAGGATAAATTAGAAAATCTTAAGGAAAATTTAAAATCTGATCAATCTTAGTCATTCATTTGATTAAAAAATTTGACCGTCATTTTTTCTATCTATTAGATGCCTAACTTTCTTGGGCTCTTATTAATATAGTAGATATTTATTACAAAAAGGTTCATCATGATCCCATTAATTTCATTGTTAATTGGATAATCATGATATACTGCTAGGTGTCACATGAATTAGTTTTATTTAAGAATAAGTTATTATCGTGATTGCTAGGTGTCTCACTAAATATTTGTTTTTGATAATGCAAAGATATTTAAAGAATTGTGACTAGTTGTTATCTATTTAAATTGATTTATTAATGTGATTAATAAATTAATTGTTTGATGGGTAAGTTTGGGCCTTAAAGGGTTAGTGTGTATATCGCAAATTATGCTCTGGAAACATGTTCACCGTGAATGGTGAACACAAGTCCAAACGACGTCGTTTTTATGCAAAAAAAAAAAAAAAAAAAAATCGCGGATGTGGATAGGGAGTTAATGGCGCGCGTTTGATCAAATTATGAATTTTCTGTTATGAGATTATGAATGTAATGTAAATTCATAATCTCATAACAGAAAATTCATAATCGTATAAAAGTAAAATATTTATTAGATTATGAATTTTCTGTTATGAGATTATGAATGTAATGTAGATTCATAATCTCATAACAGAAAATTCATAATTTCATAACAGAAAATTCATAATCTCATAACTGAAAATTCATAATCTTATAACAGAAAATTCATAATCTCATGGTTCCAAAGTGAATGTGTAGGCATGGTTCCGAAGTGAATGTGCAGGCATGGATTCATAATTTATGAATGTCCGTGATTTCGGACGAGAATGTGTAGGCATGGTTCCAAAGTGAATGTACAGGCATGAATTCATAATTTATGAATATCCGAAATCATTGCTCACCTCAAATTAAAGTGAAACCGCGAAATGTGAAAATGAAGAAGAAAAGTCACGCAATTAATTAAAAAAAAAAAAAAAGATAACGGTGTACTAACACCGTTAGAACCGTGTTCACCATGAATGGTGAATACAGTTCCATGGCATAACGATTGTGTGTATATATGTACCTATATTTTCTCTCACAATAAACATTGTTAAATTGATATTATAAAATTGGTGTTGGAGTGATTTAAACTTCAAAAGTTTCAATAATTGAGGTAATTATTAGTCATTGGTATCGAAATAATGAAAATTTTGTTGTTGGCAATTAATGGATTTATTTTTGGGGTTATTTCATGCATGCATGCATCTATCATGCATGCAATAGACCGGCTGTCCAAAAAATAAAAAGATGGAATTCTTTCAAAAGGCGAAGAAGGTCCGGCTCCGGGGCCGGGGAGACAAGCACCTAATAGCCGCCGATGACAAAGAAACCGTGGTACAATGCCGGAATGGGTCCTCTGAAAACGCTGTTTGGAGGGTGGAAGTGGTGGAAGGGAAAGACGTGGTGCGCCTGAAGAGTTGTCACGGGAAATACCTGACGGCCTCTTGCGTTCCATTCATTCCGGGAGTCACCGGAAAAAAGGTCCTCCAGACAGTGCCGGACAAAAACGAAGCAGCGTCAACGGAATGGGAGCCCATCAGGGATGGATTCCAGGTGCGGTTAAAGACGCTGCAGGGAAATTATCTGCGCCCCAACCGCGGATTGCGGCCGTGGAGAAACTCGATCACCCACGACCCGCCAAACCGGCACCGGACGTATGAAAAGGCGCTGTGGGACGTGGAGGCGGTGGAGGAGGAGGAGTAGGCGGAGAAGAGTGGACAGGAACACCGGCGGACGAAGTCGGAGGACACGTTTGACAGGACGACGGACGACGACTCGGAATTCACGATGAGATCTAGATCGATTCATACGGCGGCGTCTCTTTTGCCGCGGCAGGAAGACAGGAATTCATTCACTTGATCGTTAAGCAGATCAGATCAGAGTTTTTTAGTTCGTAGGTTGGTTGGTTTTTAAATGCAAATTCAAATTAAAATGCATGGCTTGGCTTCGATCGATCGAATTGGATCAGTTCATGGATTATATATATTCATGGTAGTTGCTTCAACTGTACATTACATTTATTTATTTCGATCTTAGATTTAATTTGTAGGTAAACATCAGGTTTCGAACCCAGGCTCTATTAATTAACAAACATATGCACATGACATACAAATTATGACACACGACTACATTCTGCCATGCACACGACATACAGATTAATGACAACGACGACTACGTCAGTTCTCACGGTCCTCTATAATATAGTGGTCCTCATTTGAATTCAACGCACGCACATTAAGCACACAAACAAAACACCTTAAGAACACAAACTCACGCACCTTGATAAGTGTCAAATGCACCTAGTTTTAGGGTCTCATTAGGGTGTATTTTGAGCTAATTATGATCCTTTGTGACCATTTCTAGGCCATTCAAGCTAAGATTGTGCTTTGTGCTATAAAATATCACCACACTTTGTATTTTATGATTTTGTAGGACATTTTTGGTTGAAAACAAGGCAAAGTGGCATAGGACGGAACAAAGCGGAAAAATGAGATAAGTCGAGGCCAAGACAGGAGGCACAACGCACGTTGTGACATCCGTTGTGGAGAAACAGAAAGATCCACGAATGGCACAACGCACGTTGTGACGTGCATTATGGAGAAACAGAGAGTTTCACAAACGACACAACGCATGTCGCAGGATTCGTAACTTAACAACTTAATCGCACAACGCACGTTGTGACGTGCGTTGTGGCCTTGTGCGGAATTAGTGAAGGAAATGCTATTTAAGACATTTTTAGATTCATTTTCAGGGAGAAGTGTTAGAGGAGAGAGTTAGATTTAGAGATAGACATTTTAGATTTGCAATTTAGAGAGAGAAACACCAAAAACCTCTATATTTTAGATAGCTCTTTAGATTTCCATTGAAGAATGAGATTGACAACCTCCTAATCAAGAGATCTTAGCAAAGCTTGTAATCTACATTGGTATATTTCTATTTCTACTTTTCTATTGCTTTCATATGCTTGATTTCATGTTTCCAATGTTGATTGCTATGTTTGGCTAGTTTAGTTAGGGATTGAATTGTGAAGTGATTGATTATGATGCCTATGTGACTTAATTCTTGAATTATTGGGGATTGAATACTTGCTATGTTTGAAGTCTTGTTGTTAGGGTTTGATTTGTAAGCATCTTATGGAGCTAGGCCACCTCCTAGGGTTGTGTTAAGCAAGTGATCTAGGCAAGCGATTGCTAGATCACTTGAAGCTTCTAGCCTTGACATTTTCTAACCTCATAATCCAAATTAGGATTAGGTTAGAAAGGTAGTGTAGGCAAGGTGTTTGAGGAATGGTCAAGGCGACTCCAAGAGCCCGACATAGGGAATTCTAGTGTCTCCTAGACAAATCCTAGTAGTTGAAAGACGAAAGGAGAATAGCTTCCTCCCTAGACTTAGCATATGCAATGTTTCCTTCCCGTGTCAAATGATCCCAGGTGCATCATGATCAACACTAGCAATTCAACCCCTATTTCCTTTATTGTTATTTCATTTTAGTTGTTTGTTGCTTGAAACCTACCACGGCCGTATCAAATATTGCGTGACACTCCCTAAATCTTATGCAAACCTCCTTCTTAGTATTGACAATGCAAATCTACTCCGAACGGCCATCCTTTGAGAACGATAAATTCGGGAGTCATCCCACAAACTTTTGACATTAAAGATAAGAAAAAGAGGAACGCGAAAAGAGAAATAAAAAGCATTGTCACACCTTAAGCACAAAATTTGCGCACCTTAAACACAAACCACACGCACCTTAAGCACAAAACTCACGCACATTAAGCACAAAACACACGCACCTTAAGTTTCAACAACTACTCACATCAAGCACAAGACTCACGCGCCTTAAACACAAGACTCACGCACCTTAAGCACAAGACTCACACACCTTAAGTACAAAACTCATGCACCTTAATAAAAAAACTGATGCACCTTAAGTTTCAACAATTACTCACATTAAGTACACACCCATGCACCTTAAGTACAAAACCCACGCACCTTAAGCATAAGACTCACGCACCTTAAGTACAAAACTCACGCACATTACTCACCGCACAACCGCACGGGAACTAAATTCTATACATATACATATATATATATATATATATATATATATATATATATATATATATATATATATATATATATATATATATATAAGGGGCTTATTACGGATACGTACGATGTACTGGATCAGACCGGGTTTTGGCCTTTTATGAGGTCTGCTTGTTGGGTTAAGGTGTTAAGCTCGGTGTATGGCGTGAGGCCAAAGGTTCCCGAGCTTAAGTAAACCTATATAGAAATTGCCAAAAGTCACATCTACAAGCGTCTCGCGGGGTATTTACAGGGAATTTGAAAGGACACATGCCGAGAGGCCGGCATGAGCGCCATGTGCCCTCCATGCAATCGGTAATTCGGTCGGCTGAGGAGAGACGTACACGTGTAAGGATATATCTGGGACTCGCTAATTGCTTATTGGTTCCGGTTCGGACGCAAAATATGCTTGCTCGGGATCTCGGACGAGCAATAAGGTCGGGACCGAGCACAAAAAGGTTATAAAACGGCTCATCAAGCAAACAAGTCAATTAACCTTCAGGTTGGGTCTCTCAAGCATTGCACTCTAGTCGGTTCAGGTCGGGAAATGGTCCGGGTCTCAAGGCGAATCGTACCCGACCAGGTCCTGAGTACGAGAAGGTCAGAAAGCGGAGTATATTCCTTATCAAGTAGCCCCCATAGTCCATGTCCCAAGTCGGGGCAGCGTGGCCAAGGGCTCGGACTATAAAATCTGATCGCATTCTAAGGTCATGCCATTTAATCAGGACGGGATCTGGTGTAGCGCTCGTCTATGGTGTATTACGCAGATCATCGCCCAATCCGAACTTGTTACCATGTGTCGCGCCGTGGACGACCACCTAGGGGTTCGGTTTGAAATTTAAAATTCTCCTGCCTAACTTGTCTATAAATAGGGGAGAGACATAATCGCGCTTTCTCGCGAGGAATTTCTAAAGCTTCCCTAGCTTAAACACGAAGACTCTTGTTTTATAAGCTTTAAACGAAAAAAAAAAAAAAAAACTTAACCTAATTTTTTTTTTAAATGCATAAAAATTAAATGATTTTTAAAGTTATTGTTTTATAATCTTTGATGCTTAACTTTGAATGTTATGTATTTAGTCGGACTAATTATTTGACCAAAGTTTATGTTAAATTTTATATTATATATTTTTTAATACATTTTAACATATTCGTAGTATATGTTTAACAATTATGTCAACTCTAATTGGGATGGGGTTCAAACCTAAGACATTTCTTAATAAATTAATGAGTAAGTTAAAAATAATAAATAGTTAACGAAATATTCCGTTACTCAAGTTTATACTAATGGAATTTATATTATTTAAGGGAAGAAAATAATATAATAGAGGGTAAATAAGAAAAATTATTAAAAAAATACTAAAATCAAAATAATATGAACTATTTATTTTAATAAACAATGCTACGGACATTTTGTTGTTGCAGTTAAAGGGTCTAACATTATTGAGGCTTATTAGAATTGTAGATAATATCTCTATCCGGTCGGAGTGTTGGGGACCTTAGGTTGGAGATTCAACATTTTGGGAGAAGAATTTTAGATAATATGGGAGAAGAATTGTAGATAATATTTACAAAATAAAAGAAATAAAGATTAAACAATAATAAACATTTGGTTTCAAAAAAAATAATAAACATTTGAAAATATCCCCTGCTTGGGTAAAAAAATTAAACTGCTGAAGTATTGGCAACTTGGTGGCCTTTGTCTCCGGGACCGTGAGGAAGAATACAGAAAGATTACAGAGAGGAAATGGCGCTATTGCTTTCTACCTCAACTTCCATTTCAGTGCCAACATCTTCTAATCTCCGCCCCAAGTTATCTTCCATTGGAACACACCCAGACACGGTATGCCGTCTTCTGTTTACAGGTAAAATCAAAACTAATTTCCCTAAATCTCTCCCGTTTTCTGCTTTTCAGCTAGAATTCAATTTTCCAAGATTTCTTTTGGGTGTTGTTTATAATAGGAGTGGATAAGAAGAGTCGCGACAAGAGTAAATATATTATCCATAAGGCTCCATCATTTGTTTCTCTGTCGGTGAAGAGTAGTCAATCAGTTAGTAAAACTCGAAAAGGTCGTGAAGTTGGTAGTAATTCAAGAAAAGGCGGCGGTGGATATGGGAAATTATTAAGTGAGGGAAGGGACGAGGATGAGAAATATGGACAGGTATGTCCTGGTTGTGGAATCTTTATGCAGGATGAAGACCCTAATCTTCCTGGGTATTACAAGAAACGCTCTGTTGATCATCTGACAATAGATGTAGAGGACAATGAGGGCTTTTTGGATGATGAAGAGTTTGGTGATATTGAGGGAGAAGTGCAGTTTGGGGATTATATTGAGGGGACAATGGATTCTGGAATTGATTGGGATTTAGAAGAATGGGAATCAGAGGTTGAAACAGAAGATGATGATTTGGAGGAGTTGGATGGGTTTTCTCCAGCTGGTTTAGGTTATGGTAATATTACCGAGGAGATTCTTGAGAGGAGGAAGAAGAAAAGGGTGTCAAAAGCAGAGAGGAAAAGGATGGCAAGAGAAGCAGCTCGGATGGAAAAAGAGGAGGTAACAGTTTGTGCTCGATGCTACTCATTGAGGAATTATGGACAAGTGAAGAATCAGGTGGCAGAGAACCTGATACCTGATTTTGACTTTGAGCGGTTGATAACTACGAGGCTAATGAAGCCCACAGGGAATGCTGATGCTACAGTTGTGGTTATGGTGGTTGATTGTATCGATTTTGATGGATCGTTTCCAAAGAGGGCAGCCAATTCTTTATTCAAGGCGCTTGAAAGGAGCAAAGAAGGCTTGAAGCAAAGTAAAAAACTGCCAAAACTTGTTCTTGTGGCAACAAAGGTTGATCTTCTCCCCTCCCAAGTATCCCCAACAAGGCTAGATAAATGGGTAAGACACCGTGCTAAGGCTAATGGAGCACCTAAACTCAGTGGAGTTTATTTGGTAAGTGCTCGTAAGGATTTGGGTGTGAGAAATTTACTGGCATTTATTAAGGAGTTGGCTGGTCCTCGTGGTAATGTTTGGGTTATTGGGGCTCAAAATGCAGGAAAGTCAACCTTGATCAATGCATTTGCTAAGAAGGAAGGAGTAAAAGCTACAAAGCTTACTGAAGCTCCGGTACCTGGAACAACACTTGGGATCTTGAGAATTGGTGGCGTATTGTCTGCCAAGGCAAAGATGTATGACACTCCTGGCCTCCTCCATCCATATTTATTATCCATGAGACTAAATAGGGATGAGCAGAAAATGGTTGAGATACGGAAGGAGCTACAACCTCGCAGCTATAGAATAAAGGCAAGCATTTTATAAAGTCTATCCCATTGATTAGTTTGTCTAATACTGTTACTAGAATTGCTTGAAGATTATTCTTACAGACAAGAACTACATTATTTTCTTGTTTTTCTTCTAATTCTAAATGTCTGATAATGAACAGACTATGTAACATGGATATGGCATGTATGGGTGAAGTAGATTTTTGTAAGTAATTTAAATTTGGATTGCTGTTGAGCTGTATGGCTTAACTTCACATGACCCATTGAGCTTTTATTTAATAGAAAAATCTATAATTTATGTGAATTGGGAGGTAACCGATTAAGTAGACTTTTCTATGTACTTAAAAGCTAGATTGCTATTGAACATCTAAGGCATCTGATTTAACTTCTTTCCACATGGTCCTTTAAGTTTTTGTTTAATATGAGTGAAACCCAGTCTAAAAATTTGAGTTTGTTTGGGCCTTATAACACCTTTGCACATGATAGTCATAGGTAATTGATGGTTCCTTTTCATTTTACTCCTCACTCTTTTATATCCTTCCTATATTGCTATTGGGAAAGTGGTTTTATTCATTTGCAGAAAATCTTCTCTTCCTCAAAGTTGAAATAGTTTTTCTAATTCTAAATTTATCAACATTTTGTAGCCAGGCCAGACTGTACATCTTGGAGGTCTAGTAAGATTAGATCTCAATTCTGCTTCAGTGAACACCATATATGTCACTGTTTGGGCATCTCCAAGTGTCTCTCTTCATCTAGGTAAAACAGAAAATGCTGATGACATTTGGAACAAGCATTGTGGGATTAGGTTGCAGGTAAATACTCTTGTCCTATGATTACAAGTCTTTCTGTTTAGTGGATTGAGCAAACATAGTGTGAACCATTTGAACCTAATTGTGAAGCATTAAGCGTATTTACACCAACTTTTCCTCTATTGTTTCAGTTAACTAAACAATTAACAGCCACTATACACTATATGTCCTTCAACCTGGAGCAGGAAAATAACAAATAATATACTTTTATGTCATTGTCAGTGTTAGTTACTGATGCATTCTGGGATTTCTGGGGGAAGGGGTACTGCCGCTGAGGTAGACCAACACAAGGAAAACTAAATTTGGAAAGAAAGAGTAATTGACAGAATTCTAATTTTTTGTTATAATAGAATAGTTTAGTTAGACTAGAACTCATAGATAGCTAGCTTAGAATAGTTTAGAATTCTATTTTTGACACAATGTGAGCATGCCTCAATGATGAATCTGCAATTGTTCTACTCTGGTGGTACATCTGTTTCATTTTTAATTTTTATTTGCTTCCTAATCAAAGCTTAAAGACAAAAGGAAATGAAAAAGATCATGTATGATATATTCTGGTTCATTTTTTGTCCAGCCTCCTATTAGCATGGAGCGAGTTCCTGAATTAGGCCCTTGGAAAGAAAAACAAATTAAAGCGAGTGGGACAAGCTGGGATTTGAACAGCATTGACATATCTGTGGCTGGCTTTGGATGGCTTTCCCTGGGCTTAAAAGGTGAAGCGGACTTAACATTGTGGACATATGATGGCATTGAGATCACATTGCGTGAGGCTTTGGTACTTGACCGCTCCCCATTTCTTGAGAGACCTGGATTTTGGCTACCCAAGGCTATATCAGATGCTATTGGAAACCAAAGCAAGCTCGAAGCTCAAGCAAGGAAAACAACTCAAGATACCCTACTTTCAGAAGTAGAAGTACCTTGTTAAGGACAGATGCCATGACTTCAAACCTCAAAGCTCTTCAAAGTCGAAGGACACAGGGACTACATAACAATTCTATCATCATTCCTTCCAATTAAGTCAGGCCAATTATATCAGTCTGGTATCTCCAGAAAGATCAAAGCTATGGGACATGCAACTTCAAGAACATTCCGAGCAATCAGGTGATTGATTTAGACTTAAATATTTTACATCAAATTTTGTCCAAAATAATGTGATTTGTAATATATGTTAAAGCATCAACTATTAATGAATTGATTGATTTTAGGAAAAACTGCACTTGTGATCATTGAATTATTAGGTAATAGTATCTTTAAGCTCTATATTATAAGCTTTCGATATCATTAAAGTGATACTTTTGTTCCACCATTAATGAGTTTATTTAAATTTATGGTTACTCTTTAGAAACTATAATTAATTAGAGCTAATAATGTATTTGAGCAAATTTCACTTTTAGTCATCGACTTTTGTGGTATTGACACATTTAGTTTTTGTCCATTATATTCTTGACTTTTATTTATTTACAATAATTAGTAATCCTTTTAAAGTTTTGTTAGGCGCCAAACGCCATTTTGGCGGAGGATTTAGCGCAGATCCTTCTCCAAGGAAAGCGCCGAGACCTCTGCCATTTTGGCGTTGGTCTACAGTGTAGCGCCATATTTGGCGCTAAATTGTAGATGAAACGGCAAAATGGTGTAAAGCCTAAATGTCAAGTTTGCCCTTTGTCTTTTTTCTTAATTCCTTTTGTATCTTTATTTTATTTTTATGAATTTATATATTTTGTTAAATACATACACATAAAATTTGAATAATTAAAAATAAATTATATCATTTGGAAGATCTTATCAAGACGATTAAAACAAGTCTAATATTATATATAGATTAATTAAAAATTAAAGTAAATAAAACATAATTTTCATAAAATTAAATTGAATACATTTGAAATTAAACAAAACATAATTGTAATGCATTGATTGAGTATCTGTGGGAATGATATGATAATTTTGAAAATTAAATGTAATAGTTGTTATATGTTATATTATTGTGGAATAAAAATATTATTTGCATTACAATTAAATTTTATATTAAAAAAATTAAAGTTTTAATTTATAAGAAAACAAATTATTTTAGTGTAGAAATAGAATGTGGTGTAGAATTTGGTGTAATGAGTTGGAGATGAATAAAATTTGGGGTAAGAATATGCTGAGAATATTTCTTTTGGTGTAAAATTTGGTATAATGGGTTGGAGATGACTTTATTCAACTTATTTTCACCATTAATAAACATGTAATTTTATCATTCAATTAAAAGAGTTTCCTAGAGAAGGCGAGAAATTACATGTTGGGGCAAGGGACTTGAATGTTAAAATTACTTGTTAACATTCTTTGTATAAACGGTAAGATGACAAAATTTTAAACAGATGATTAATTGTGACAAATAAATAAAAGTCAAAGATATAAATGCAACAAAATTTAAAGAATAGGACTAAATGTGGCAATGCTACAATAGTTGATGACTAAAAGTGTAATTTGTTCTAAAGGTAATAAACTCAGTTCATTAATTATTCATATATTGTAAACTTAATCCATGAATTATTACCTTATACAAAATTTTTCCTTTTAACTATGTGTAGAGTGACAATTTTTAATCCACAACTAACAAAATTTTGTTGTGATTATGGCTTTTAGCGCGTAACCATCTACTGAGAAATGGATCGTATTCGTTAATGAAAACAATGGAAAAATCTATATATCTATATATCTATATATATATATATAAAAGCAAAATCCTCCTAACAAATTTTCCCCCCAAAACTTTTGTAGTAAAACTTACTAGTATTTGCACCCGTGCGATGCACGGAATGAATATGTTGTAATATATTAAAAATATATGAATCGATAAATAATTATTTAAATTAGAACATCAAATATTATATAGTGCACTTAAAGATATGATTTGAATCGTTTATATATTTTGATGTTATCATTGCTTGAATTTGTGCAAATAATTGCTCAAATTAATAGCTAATGTCTAGATGTACGGATGCGGTCCTATAATTTTGAAGATTTTATTTATCATTGTTTAGTATTTTCATACATTAGGTAAATGTGCTTGTTCTCTAACAACTCAGTTATAGAAATGAATTGTTATCCATATTCATTTGTATGGAAGATATATATATATATATATATATATATATATATATATATATATATATATATATATATATATATATATTGTCTAGATATATAGCAATTTTTTCATTTAAAAAAAAATTAATATCATCGATTATATTTACACATTATTGAAACCTCTTTGTAGACGACATTGGTAGTGACAACACAATCTTGTTCATCTTCGTCTAGAGCTAACATCTTCTCCATCAGGACGGGTTACTTGGGTGAAAATATATAATGGTAGAATATCACTCAATTAGTTATCCTTTTATATTTTCAGTCAATTCGTAATATCAGATTCATTTTCAGCCAATTATTCTTTTTTATTTTCAATCAATTAGAATATCAAATGCAGTGATATTTTTACCAAACTACCGTTCCATTTTTAATTTACCTTTACTATTGTTTAAAATATGCATTTACTATTGATAATGTAGAATATTATTATTGGAATATTTTCCTCCAATTTTTAAGTTTCATTCCATTTTTAATTAAAATGCAATGATCTTACCATTTTTTAGTCAATTATAGATCATTTTTTATTTGCAGTCAATTATTAATATTCATTTCCTTTTATATTTTCAGTCAATTAGTAATATTAGATTCATTTTCAGTTAATTATTCTTTTTTATTTCCAATCAATCAGTCAATTAGAATATAGATGTTGTGATATTTTTACCTAATTTTCGTTCCATTTTAATTTGATGATGTAAAATATTATTAATGAAATATTTTCGTTCCATTTTTTATTTATCTTTACTATTTTTTAAAATATGTCTTTACTATTTGATGATGTAAAATATTATTATTAAAATATTTCCTTTCCATTTTTAATTTTCCTTTACTTCTAACCAAAAAAAAAAAAAAAAAAAAAAAAAAAAAAAAGACTTTGGACTTCTCAATACTTGCCCACATTGATTTTTTTTTTTGGTAAACCCAGGGTTTCCACCGTTGGACACAGTGACTAATCCCCTCGCTAAGTTGTGCTTAGAGATTTAAGGCTGCTCCATTCTCAAATCCAAGGATCGAACCCTTGACCTTTGGTTAAGGATGGATGAGTCCTTTACACTCAACCACACCCTTCAGGTTACTTGCCTACATTGATGGGCAAGCAATTATGTTTGTAAGAGGAACATTGCTCCTCTTTCCAAACATTTTCAATGTGATATCAAAATGATCCCACATCATTTACAAAGGGAGCCCGTGACTTCCTTTTGTCTTCTCCTTATTTTTTTTTTTAAATTTTAATTTTATTTTGTATATCGTTTTGTTTAAATTATTATTATTATTATTATTATTATTATTATTATTATTATTATTATTATTATTATTATTGACAAATTCGTCATTTTAACAATTTATCTTTAATCAAAACACCAAAATTATTATTTAATAACTAAGTAATTTGCTCCAAACTGCTAAAATCTAAAACAACACATATATTTTGAGTTAATCTTTCCTAACCTCCAATAATAAATAATAAATAATAAATAAATAAAACTAAAATAAGAAGACAAAGCTAAGGTTTCTTAAATAAGAACCTTTTGACTTCTCAATACTCGCCACATCGATGGGCAAACAATTATGTTTGTACCTCTTATATAGAAGAGCTCTGGAGCTCATCTTTTCAAACATTTTCAATTTTGGATGAAAATGAACCCACGTCATTTACAAAGGGAGCATGTGGCTCCCCTTTGCCTTTTTTTTTTTCTTTTTTTTTTTAATATTAATATTAATTTTATTTTGTATATAGTTTTGTTTGGATTATTATTATTATTATTATTATTATTATTATTATTATTATTATTATTATTATTATTGTTATTATTATTGTTGTTGTTGTTGTTGTTGTTTTGTTGTAATTTGATTATTTGACAAATTCACCAAAATTTTAAGAAATTCGTCTGTTTAATATTTTATATTTAATCAAAAAATCAAAATATTATTTAATAACTTAGCAATTTGCTCCAGACTGCTAAAAACTAAAACAACACATACATTTTGGGTTAATCTATCCAAACCCCCACTAATAATAAATAAATAAATTAATAAAAACTAAAATAAGAAAACAACGCTAAAGCTTCTTAAATAAGAACCTTTTGACTTCTCAATACTTGCCCACATCGATGTGCAAGTAATTATGTTTGTAAGAGGAGTTTTGCTCCTCTTATATAGATAAGCTCTCTCGTTTCAAACATTTTCAATGTGTGATCAAAATGATCCATATCATTTACAAAATGAGTCGGTGACTCCTCTTTGTTTTTTCTTGTTTTTTTTTTTTAATTTTAATTTTATTTTGTATATAATTTTGTTTGGATTATTATTATTATTATTATTATTATTATTATTATTATTATTATTATTATTATTATTATTATTATTGTTATTGTTATTGTTATTGTTATTGTTATTGTTATTGTTATTGTTATTGTTATTGTTATTGTTATTGTTATTGTAATTTGATAATTTGGAGAATTCTCCAAAATTTTAAAAAATTCGCTTGTTTAACATTTTATATTTAATCAAAACATCAAAAATATTATTTAATAACTTAACAATTTGCTCCAAACTGCTAAAAACAACACATATACATTTTGGGTTAATCTTAGTAAAACCCCCTAATAAATAAATAAATAAATAAACTAAAATAAGAAACCATTAAAATACGGTTTCTTAAATAAGAGCCTTTTGAAACGTTTGGCTTCAATAGGTTGAGTAAGTCTATATGAACAGATACTACATGTAACACGGTGAATCGAATAGTTATGCTGTGGAACCGTGTCCACTTTGCAAGGTGGACACAATTCTATGTTCATAATTACTGAACTATATGTTCATAATTATAAAGCTAAATATTCGGAATCTTTGAACTTCATATTCATAATTATTGAACTCTATATTCACAATTACAAAACTCTATGTTCATAATTACTAAACTATATGTTCATAATTATAAAGCTATATATTCATAATTTTTAAACTTCATATTCACAATTATTGAGTCTCTATATTCACAATTACATAACTATATGTTCACAACACTATATTCATAATTTTAGAACTATATATTCATAATTTTTGAACTATATATATAATTATGAGCAATTTTAGAACCGTGTCTACCTTGCTAGGTGGACACGATCTCCACAACATAATTTGACGTGTCAATAGTACTCAAAAAATAAAATATTTGCCTTTGGACTTCTCAATACTTGTCCACATTGATGGACAAACAATTATGTTTGTAAGAAGTGCATTGCTCCTCTTATATAGAGGAGCTCAAGAGCTCCTTTTCCAAACATTTTCAATGTGGGATCAAAATGATCCAACATCATTTACAAAGGGGAGCCTGTGGCTCCTTTTTGTTTTTTTTTTTTGTTTTTTTTGTTTTTTATTTTATTTTTATTTTGTATATCGTTTTGTTTGGATGATGATGATGATGATGATGATTATTATTATTATTATTATTATTATTATTATTATTATTATTATTATTATTATTATTATTATAATAATAATAAATGTTTGTATATCGTTTTGTTTGGATATATATATTCCTAATTTTTTAATTTCATATTCACAATTATTAAATCTCTATATTCATAATTACATAACTATATATTTATAATAATGTTCACAACACTATATTTATAATTATAGAACTATATATTCATAATTATGAACAATTTTTAAACTGTGTCTACTTTGCAAGGTGGCCGCGGTGCCACAGCATAATTTGTCGAGTCAATAATACTAAAAAAAAAAAGAGTCTTTGGACTTCTCAATACTTGCCCACATTGATGGGCAAGCAATTATATGTTTGTAAGAAGAGCAATGATCCTCTTATATAGAGGAGCTCAAGAGCTCCTCTTTCTAAACATTTTCAATGTGGGATCAAAATGATCCCACATCATTTAAAAAGTGGAGCCACCTTTGTCTTTTTTTTTTTCTTTTTTTTTTTTTTAATTTTAATTTTAATTTGTATATAGTTTTATTATTATTATTATTATTATTATTATTATTATTATTATTATTATTATTATTATTATTATTATTATTATTATTTATGAATTAATAGATTTTATTTAATTTCCATTTGAGATTTACTTACCAAATAAGCTTTACTACAAAAGTTTGGGGGGGGGGGGGGGATAGATTAGGATGATTTTGTTTTTAATTATATATATATAGATATATAGATATAGATAAATTGATTCTATTTCATTTTTTAAACAAAATATTCCTTAAAGATTAACAGTAAAATGAAGCTAACTTATTAATAACCGATTCTATTACATTTTTTTACGCAGAATTTTTCTTAAAGATTAATATAGTAAAATAAGGCTCAATTTTTTATGCAAAATCTTTCCTAAAAGATTAATAGTATCTTAATGATTCTTTTTCTTATACTGCTTATTGATTCTTTTCCATTTTTCAGAGTGTAGAAAAAAATCACATGGCTAACATTTTCTTCCATTCATTTCTATTTTTCCATATTATTATTAATATCCTTCCCAATATTATTCTATATTGTTTTGGCGTACGGCTTCCTTCCATTCATTTCTATTTTTTCATATTATTATTAATTGTTTAGGCGGGAACTTGTAAATGAGGATATTGTTTTTATTAATTAATATAGAATATAGATTACCAATTAAAATTAAAGTTTTTATTATAATTGAACAATAATATTACCAATTATTATTTGAAGATTTTGTAAAACAGTAAGTAAAATTGTATTACGGATAGAAAAATATATGTACTTTAATTTAAATTTAAATTATTAATAATTAATTCTATTTTATTTTTTAACAAAATCTTCCTTAAAGATTAATAGTAAAATAAAGCTAAATTATTAATAACCGATTCTATTACATTTTTTACGCAGAATTTTTCTTAAAGATTAATATAGTAAAATTAAGCTAAATTATTAATAACCGATTTTATTACATTTTTTACGCAGAATTTTTCATAAAGATTAATAGTAAAATAAGACTAAATTAGTAATAACCAATTCGTTTTCTATTTTTTACGCAAAATCTTCCGTAAAAGATTAATAGTAAAATATCTTAATGATTATTTTCCTTATACTGCTTATTGATTCTTTTTCATTTTTCAGAGTGTAGAAAACATTCACATGAATAATATTTCCTTCCATTATTTTCCATATTTACATATTATTATTAATTTTCTTTCCAATATTATTATTAATTGTTTGGGGGTACGACTTCCTTCCATTCTTTTTCATTTTTTTCATATTATTATTAATTTTTTAGGCGGGAGCTTGTAAAGGATGATTTATTTTTATTAATTAATATAGAATATAAATATAGGTTAATATAGAATATACATTACCAATTAAAATAAGTTTTTTTTAACAATAATATTACCAATTATTATTATTATTATTATTATTATTATTATTATTATTATTATTATTATTATTATTATTATTATTGTTATTGGTTCACATAGTTGAATTATTTATTTTTTATTTAATTATTATAAACATAAATGATATTTTACTAATTAATTTATGATATTTATCAAATTTTATTTTTTAAATATAGTGTTTTATCCATGCATTGCACGAAATTTTATTTTTGTTATTATGAATTTAAAATAAAAATAGAAAAAATAAAAAGATGTTAAAATGTACAATATAATAATATAGTTGGACTTTTATATATTTAGTCAAGTATCTATTTCATAACATACAAAATTAAAATTTAAATTTTATATGGTTAATATATTCTCTAATCATGTACATATTTAGATAAATTTATAGAAAAAATTCATATAATTAAGTTGATTTATTCCAAATTGTATTTCATATGTATATATGAAATTTAAAAATATGAATAATAAAAACTAAGAGAATTGTATTTAGAAATCAATAAAAAAAAATGTAAATTCTAAATTTTGTATGAATAAATAAATATTCTAATCGGACGCATATCCTTATATGATTGTATAATACTTTGTATATACACATAATATTTATTAAATATGTATATAGGAAAGTCCTATAATATAATTTCATTAATTATAATTTATATTGATAGATTTATAGTTAAAAAATTATATTTAGAAATTTAAAGAGTATATGTATGTATATTTTAAAAAAAATTATAAATATTCATGTTTTGTTAATTTTAAAATTTCATTTCTTTAATTATATTTCATATTTTATTAATTATAATTTAATGAAAGTGTCACAAATATGTCTACGGAAGAAATCATATATTTCTCAATTTCATTAATTATATTAATTATTATTACCAAATATTGTGGCAATTACCACAATAATTTCATTAATTATAACATTTTTTTTCTTCCAATATTTAAATACATTACCATAAAATTACCATAATAATAACACAAAAGAAGGAAAGAAAAATTATGAGAATAATCTATATCTATATATAATTAAAAGTAAAATCGTCCTAACCAAGTTTATCCCCAAAACTTAGGGGCATATATATATAAATTGCATATTTACCATATATGCATATTTTGTGTCTATATAGTATAATTTTTGGTATCAAACATTTGAATGGTAATAAACGGGGGAGAATGTCAATATACAAATGATAATTCTTTCATTACTATACTAATTTTAATGGTAATTCATTAATTACTATATTTCACGATGAGTCAGCTTGTTCATGCCCATCATTTTTCAAGAAACATAGAAATGAAATAGTCAATTATTAAAATTGTTTATGATTTCATTTTTAATTTTTGTCTAAAGTTAAAGATATATATTTTCGGCGATTATAACATTTTTTGTATTAACTGAAAATTTAAAAGTTTTACCTTTTTTCAGATCTCTTACCATTTTATAATTTCAATATTATGCGATTTTGAACTCATCCATGGTGTACAAATACACTCTATATGACCATACAAAATCCATTGAGGAGACATTTGCACTGAAGAGTAAACTTCTCCTTAAACTAAATTCGGGTGTCAAGAAAATCTCCGTTTTCATTCATAATGATATTCCTATTTCTGAGTCTCTCATCACTGTTCGGTACATCAATGATGTCTAGATTTCTGGGTCTTCCATTGTTCCCTTTGATCCTTATGATTGTGCCATTGCCAGTATTTTTTTATTTGGGTTCAGTACAACGTGGATTTTTTTGGGAGGTTTCTCTAATTAAATTTTTGGTTAAAAATTTATATTTCCTTTGTATTTTATTTTATTACTTTTTTATTTATTTATACTAATATGTGAATGGAGTAACACAAAATCTGAAATTGTATTTGTTATTTATTTCTTCTTTTTAAATAATCATTATTTTTGTGTTTTACAAAAATTTAGAAAAAATCAAATATAGCGAGATTTTTAATAGGTTAAACAAACACTCTACTCAAATGATATATATAAAAATGCTGTGAAATGCTGTAAAATGAACTCTGCTTGGTAAAAAAAACATAGAAACTTGAATGGCATGTACAAATCTCGAAGTCAACATACTAACTCTAAGTTTCAGAAAATCTTACAAAATTATCAAAATTACCGTCTTTATCATCCTCGATCGCATCTCTACAATCTTCCATAAAAACTAAACCAATAGGGTTCTGTTACAAATGCTCTTCCTCCTCAATTTCCTTTTGTTGAAGCAGAGCCTCCTTAAGTATCTTCAAACTCATACCAAATGATATAAACTGCAAAACATATTGAAGTATGTGAGAATATAGTTAGAAAAATGTAGAAAATTCATACAAAAAGAAAGCAGAGAGATGAGTCTGAGATTCTTTGATTGAAGAAGCCATTGTATTTATAGGTAGAAAATACTAATTCAAAAGGAAAGTATAATAATTTATTTATTTAAGGGAAAGTATAATAATTTATTTATTTAAGGTAATAACATTATTTATTTATTTATTTATTTATTTTCCATTTGACATTTACTTACCAAATAAGTTTTACTACAAAAGTTTTGGGGGGAAAATTTGTTAGGAGGATTTTACTTTTATATATATATAGATATAGATATAGATTTGGTAAGTAAATGTCAAATGGAAATTAAATAAATAAATAAATAAATAAATAATAATAATAATAATAATAATAATAATAATTTTATTACCTTAAATAAATAAATTATTATACTTTCCTTTTGAATTAGAATTTTCTACCTATAAATACAAGGGCTTCTTCAATCAAAGAATCTCAGACTCATCTCTTTGCTTTCTTTTTGTATGAATTTATTACATTTTTCTAACTATATTCTCACGTACTTCAATATGTTTTGTAGTTTATATCGTCTGGTATGAGTTTGAAGATATTTAAGGAGGCTCTACTTCAACAAAAGGAAATTGAGGAGGAAGAGCATTTGTAACAGAACCATATTGGTTTAGTTTTTATGGAAGATTGTAGAGATGCGATCGAGGATGATAAAGACGATAATTTTGATGATTTTGTAAGATTTTCTGAAACTTAGAGTTAGTATGTTAATTTCGAGATTTGTACATGCCATTCAAGTTTCTATGTTTTTTTTAACAAGCATAGTTCATTTTACAGCATTTTTATAATTAATATATATATATATATATATATATATATATATATATATATATATATATATATCCGATCCGTAGTATAATATAATATAATATAATATAATATAATATAATAATAATAATAATGATGTTATTAACTTAAATAAATAAATAAATTATTATTCTTTCCTTTTAAATTAGTATTTTCTACCTATAAATATAAATTAGTATTTTCTACCTTAAATAAATAAATTATTTTGCCTAATTTATATTATATTCTTTAAGCTACAATTTTGACATGATATACGTTTTATTATATTGAGCCTTGGTACACAAGTCTAAATCAAATATATGTATGTACACGCATAACAATAATCCTAATCTATAAAATTTTCCCTCAAAACTTAGAGGCATTTATGTAATATCATCCATTATTTATATATAGATATTATTATATGTCATTATATTCAAATCAAATTATAGTAATTTTATATTCATCTTCATTTATATTAGATATATTCCTATTTCCGTGTATTATAGGACTTCAATATATTAGGCATAATCAGACTCAATTCAAATCAAATTATAGTAATTTTATATTCATCTCCATTTACATCCTAATAGTATTCCACTATTCCTATTTTCGTGTATTATAGGACTTCAATATATTAGGCATAATTAGACATGCCTAATAACATTTACCGTGCAGAATATATTATTATATTGGTTAAATTTAATTATGGTGAATATTTAATTTTAATTATGACCATTAACATTCAATATATTAGGCATAATTAGACATGCCTAATTTTAATTGTGGGGATGACAACTCAAAAGAGAGCGGATCGTAAATATATGTGTATTATTATTTTTTTTTCATGTTGATATTCACTACCATTATATTTTTAAGATTCATATATATATATATATATATATATATATATATATATATATATATATATATATATATATATATATATATATATACTGTATTTTTTTTTCTGAATAATTTTAGGCTTAGTTTGTTGATGTATCAATAACATTGTTCAATCTCTGTGAATAAGGATTATTCCTTTGTTGTGTAGTACCATACAGAATTTACTATACAATCATGTAAATGAAAATTAAAAGTTTCATATTTAGTTCTTATTAATATACATGCAATTGCATAAATTGAAAAAGTAGTATATAAATTTAATAAAGTATAATTTAAAACTAATTAATTTTTAATATTTATTTTTTTTTAAAAAATAATTAATTTGGGAGATGACCTGTTGACCTGTTGGAAACCTTCAAATTGGAATAATTGTTTGAAATTGATTAGTTCAGGGACCCAATTGTTGGTTATTTAGGTTCAGTGGCCTAATTGTTTTATCATGTGCAGTTCGATGGCCTATTTGACCCTTATTCCTAATAATAATAATAACCACCACCACCACCACCACCACCACCACCACCACCACCACCACCACCACCATCATCCAAACAAAACAATATACCACCATCCAAACAAAACAATATACAAACTAAAATTAAAATTAGAAAAAAATAAGAAGAATGATGTGGGATAATTTTAATCTCACATTGAAAATGTTTAGAATATTTTACATGTGGTGGCAAGCAAACTCTTGAAAAATAACCAACAATTGGGTCCTGAACTAATCAAATAGAGTATCAAACTCTTGAATATTTTTTTTAAGAGTTTTTTTTTTTTTTAAGAGTTTTTAAGAGTTTTTTTTTAATTTTTTAGAAGTAAAGGAAAATTAAAAATGGAAAGGAAATATTTCAGTAATAATATTTTACATCATCAAGTAGTAAAGACATATTTTAAAAAATAGTAAATGTAAATTAAAAATCATCAAATTAAAATGTAACGGAAATTAGGTAAAAATATCACTAATCTATATTCTAATTGACTGAAAAAAAAATTGACTAAAAATGAATCTAATATTACTAAATGACTAAAAATATAAAATGAAATGAATATTAATAATTGACTGCAAATAAAAAATGATCCATAATTGACTTAAAAAAAAGACAAATAAATGGTCAGATCATTGCATTTTAATTAAAAATGGAATGAAAATTAAAAATTTGAGGAAAAAATATTTCAAAAATAATATTCTACATTATCAATAGTAAATGCATATTTTAAACAATAGTAAAGGTAAATTAAAAATGGAACGGAAATATTTTAATAATAATATCTACATCATCAATTAAAAATGGAACGAAAATTAGGTAAAAATATCACTGCATTTGATATTCTAATTGACTGAAAATAAAAAAAAAATAATTTGCTGAAAATGAATCTGATATCACTAATTGACTGAAAATATAAAAGGATAACTAATTGAGTAATATTCTACCATTATATATTTAACCCAAATAACCCGTCCCGATGAATTGAAGGTGTTAGCTATAGACGAAGATGAACCAGATTGCGTTGTCACTACCAATATCGTCTACAAAGAGGTTTCAATTATGTGTAAATATAATCGGGGATATTAAGTTTTTTTTTTTAAATGAAAAAATTGTTATATATCTTGACAAAAAAATATATCTTCCATACAAATGAATAAGGATACCAATTCATTTCTATAACTGAGTTGTTAGAGAACGAGCACATTTGCCTAATTTATGAAAATACTAAATAATGATAAATAAAATCTTCAAAGTTATAGCACCATATGTGTACATCTAGACATTAGCTATTAATTTGAGCAATTATTTACACAAATTCAAACAATAATAACATCAAAATATATAAACGATGCAAACCATATCTTTAATTGCACTATATAATATTGGATGTTCTAATTTAAATAATTATATATCGATTCATGTATTCTTACTATATTGCAACAAATTCATTCCGTGCATCGCACGGGTGCAAATACTAGTACAAAGAAAGGAAGAATAGTAAAATGCAAAGGCAAAAGAGTAAACTTTCATTCCATCAAATCTCTTCAAGTACATAATAGGATATATATATATAAAACTACAAATCGTAACGGAAAACATAAATGGGGACATAAATAGGACCGTTACATAATAATGTCTACATACATGATGATAATATTTATAACACTCTCTCTTGGACATTATTTTTTCATAATCATGCTTCGTTAAAAACTCGCTAGAAAGACCGTGTGGGAAAAACTTAGTCGAGAAAATACATAGTCGAGAAAAGAGTACACGATATATGAGTAATTTATGTATTGTTTGGGTTGCCTCATTAAAAACCTTATCCTAAGAAAAATTCTGTGGGAAAAAACTTAGTTAAGGAAAAGAGTACAACCATAAGCCTTCAGGGCATAATCTTCAGGCTTTTGAGATTTGTCTATTTAAGTATTTATTTTCAACTTTTCCCCCATTGATATTACTATACCATACTCATGCCTCGTTAAAAATCACACTAGAAAAATCCAATGGGAAAAACCTAGTGAGGAAAAGAGTACATGATATGTATGCATTCATATGTTGCAAAAGAGTACAATTGTTAGTCTTTTAAGACCCAATCTACGGGATTGATTCGAGTAAATGTACTTCCCGTCTCCCCCTGAAGATAAAAATCTTCAAGTTCTACATAGCTTAGTGTAAAGTCATTGTTTCAAAATGTGTAGAGAAGGGATATGTTACAATTTTCAGGATTGTCATGAGAATTTATCATTTTATACTATAATCTCGTATCTCTTTTGGAGCATACGTGGGTTGAATATTTATATAACTTGTCCACTATCCTTCAAACGTACCACTTGGTATTTTCTACTACTCTTCTATTTCAATTGCTTAGCTAGATTTGTGATTACAATGTTGAATGCTTGGGCAATGATTGGCTAGATTTCCTAGGGTTTGAATTGTGAAGTTTTGATTATGATGTTTATGTGACTTAATTCTTAGATTAGGTGATGAATGTTTGCTATGCTTGGATTTTGTTGTCTTGGATTGGTTTGTGTTGAGTTTTTCTGCACTGTGGACGTAAGGTTTGGAACGACAAAGGAAAATCAAGGTTTTGTATCGTGTGCAACACACTACCTTAAAAACATTTACGACCCTGGATTGAGTCGCATGTTTTCGACAGGCACAACAGAACAAACTCGCAGGCAATAAAATACGCAGGCTGACAGAAGGATTTCGAAAGCAGTAGCAGTAGCAGTAGCGTCTGTACTGTTTCTTGTGTCCCTTTAGCAATACTGACAACAAGTATTTATAGTATAATGTAGCAAAAGTGTAGCAACATCCCACCTCTCACTACCCACCTTTGTAGCGCTATAACATAGCAGTAGACCAACTCTGCACACTCCTTCATGGAGTTGTGCGGACAAGGTCATTAAAAGATCCACAAAAATAGGGTAAGAAAGAAGTGTCAGGAGCAAAACGTTGACCCCACCCCACGTCGTGACAAGCCGAGCCGGACGGTGGCGACGGCGCGCGCGAGGTTTACCTCCTTTCCCTTCTCATAACACTTCAAACTAACTTAAAAGCCTTGGAGTATATAAGAAGGGAAATAAGAGGCTATTCTACCAATGTGGGACAACATGGCTAGGCAAAACGAAGCCTTTCCCTTTAAATGTTCCCAACAATCCCCCACCATGAAAAGGGATTTAAGATGATGCTGACATTGCCTGAACACAATCAAAGCAAAGTTTCATTCCAGTGTATAAAACTTGAACTGTCATATAGTGACATCAAGTACTTCTCTATGCGGGAGTGAATTTGATCTTGAACTCATCGAATAGACAAAGTTTGAACTTAATGCACTTAATTTGCTTTGGTCGCCTTGAATTATGTGAGGTCATACTCTTGACCCTCAATTATCCCCTGTCAGGTCTATTCCAGTATAGACCTTCAACTCTGTCAAGTTTACCTCAATGTAGACCACTATGATTGGCTACAGAGCATGTGGGTTCCAGACCCATTTCCCTTGATGTATCAAGGATAGCTTTTCTATTTAGGCCCTTCGTGAAAGGATCTGCAACATTCCTTTCAGACTTCACAAAAACCATTGTGATTACCCCATTTATTATCAACTGTCGTACAGACTCATGTCTGACTCTTATGTGCACTGTTTTCCCATTGTAGACACTGTTTTGCGCAACACAGATGGCAGTCTGGGAATCACAATGTATGGGAACAGCAGGTGCAGGGCACCCCCACAATGGCACGTCTGCCAAAAGATTTCTCAGCCATTCGGCTTCCTGACTTGCTAGATCTAGTGCTATGAACTCTGATTCCATAGTTGATCTAGCTATACAGGATTGTTTGGTTGACTTCCATGATATCGCGACTCCACACATAGTGAACACGTATCCACTAGTCGAGCTTACATCATCAGCGTCATTTACCCAGTTTGCATCACAGAACCCTTCGAGCACAGCTGGGTTGCCCTTATAGTTAAGGCCCCAGTCTAACGTGCCTATTAGATACCGAAGTACCCTTCTCAGTGCATCCCAGTGTGAGATACCAGGGTTGTGAGTATACCGACTGAGTTTATTCACAGCAAATGCAAGATCTGGTTTAGTATAGTTCATCAAGAACATTAGACTCCCAATTATCTTTGCATATTCTTCTTGAGACACACTGGCCTCTATGCTCTTTGATAATTTGATGCTGGGATCATAGGGGGTTTTCGCCGGAGTTACATCATAACTCTCAAACCTCTTCAGGAGTTTCTCCGAGTAATGACTTTGGGATAAAAGGTAACCTTTCTCCGTTTTTGTAACCTTTATCCCGAGTATTACATCAGCCTCCCCAAGATCCTTCATATCGAACTTGTCACACAGAGTTCTTTTAGTCTCTTTTATAGCTCCTATACTTGAGCTAAAGATAAGCATGTCATCTACATAGAGACAGATAATTACTATGCTAGACTCTACCTCTTTTGTGTATAAGCAGGCATCTGAGCGGTTAGTGGAATAACCTAGCTCTAACAAAGTTTTATGAAACTTTTCATACCACTGCTTAGGGGCTTGTTTCAAGCTATAAAGGGATCTTTTAAGTCTGCATACCTTTCCTTCTTGTCCTGGATCAACACATCCGGGGGGGTTGTTCCATGTAGATCTCCTCTTCTAGTTCACCATTGAGAAAAGCTGTTTTTACATCCATTTGATGTACTATCAACCTGTGTAAAGATGCTAAAGCAAACAGAACACGTATGGCAGCTATCTTTGTTACTGGTGAATGGGTATAGAAGTAATCCTCACCGAATTTCTGTGTGAAACCTTTAGCTACCAGCCTGACTTTAAATCTTTCAATTGAACCATCTGGTCTCAATTTCCTCTTGAAGATCCATTTACAGCCTATGGGTTTACAACCCTTAGGCAAATCCACTATTTCCCACGTATGATTAGACTGTATGGAGTGTAACTCACTTTTGACTGCTTCTCTCCATAGAGTAGCGTCTACAGATCGCATAGCTTCTTGAATGAATTTTGGTTCTTCTTCTAACACAAGTTGACATATAAAATGATCACACAGTTCATTTAGATCTTTCAATTCAGTCATATATGTTATGAAGTCAGAGCCAAAGTTTTTCTCAATTCTAGGCCTTTTACTTCTTCTAGGCTCTTCTGAATTATATGAGAAATCAGGGAAAGAAAGATTATGTTGAACTTTATTCGCATCTAGTTCAAGAGCACCCTTTAAGGGAAACACGTGTTCAAAGAAAACTGCATCTCTATATTCACATATTGTACGGTTTTCTAAACACATAAATCTATAAGCTGCACTATTTTCAGCATACCCAACAAAAACGGCATCTAAGGTTTTAGGTCCCAAGTTGAGCCTTTTAAAGGACAGGAGTCCCACCTTTTCCAAGCACCCCCACACTTTAAAGTATTTAAGATTGGACGCATGTCCTTTCCACAGTTCATAAGGAGTTTTTTCAAACCCTTTGTGCAAGACCTGGTTTAGAATGTGGTTAGCTGTTAGAACAGTTTCCCCCCACAATGAATCAGAAGCACCTGAACTGATTAGCATGGCGTTTATCATCTCTTTGAGAGTTCTATTTTTTCTTTCTGCTATGCCATTTTGTTGGGGTGTGTAGGGTGCAGTTACTTCGTGTATAATGCCGGAAGATTCACACAGATCTTTCAGGAAATTTGATTCATACTCTCCTCCTCTATCGGATCTAAGCCTTTTGATCCTTTTTTCCAACTGATTTTCTACTTCATTTTTAAAAACAACAAACTTTTGTTCGGCTTCACTTTTTGTTCTCAACAAGTATAATTTCGTATAATGGGAAAAATCATCAATAAACGTTATATAGTAACGCTTACCACCTCGACTTTCAGTGGTTTTAAAGTCTGCTAAATTAGTGTGAACCAATTCTAGCAATGATGAAGTACGATGCTTTACAGTTAAAAAGGATGTTCTAGCAAATTTTGCCTCAGCGCATGTTTCACATTGTTCACATGTGTCATTAGACAGGTTTTGGTAGCATATTCATGTTTTTCAGTCTATTTAAACATTTTGCACCAACATGTCCTAATCTAGCATGCCAAACATTAACTGATATAGCAGTATAAACAAAGGAAACATTCTTATTATCACGAGTAGTCAAAGAAGATCCAGATACATCAGAGTGATTGTTAACTATAGAGACATCTAGTACAAAAAGACCTCCACGCAGATATCCCTTCCCAATGAACTTCTCACAACGAGTCATAACCAGACGGTCAGACTCAAAAACCATCTTAATTCCAGCCTTATTTAAAAGGCCTCCGGAAATGAGGTTTCTTCGAAGGGAAGGGACATAGAGCACATTTTGCAACAGTAAATGTTTTCCAGAACAAAGCAGTAATTCTGCTTTTGCAGATTTGTATTCAGAAAACATATCAAACAACGGGTCACTTATGTAACACCCCGAAATTTTTCAACTTTTAAGACTTATATAATGAAGGTAAGTTCTCATTGAATCCCAAAACATAATATAAAGAGTACGGGGTGTTATGCCACACCTGAGCTAGAGAACTCAGGTGCACAGGCTAACTAACTAATATCCTCAATAATGTAAATGCATAAGTGTGGCACGCAGGCCGAAAAGGAAACTATCTACTTCTACGCTCCAAGACTCTAGCGCGCTCCAGTGACTACTCCTCTGTGTCTGAAAGCCAAATATATCTGTTCAGCGAGAGATGCTGGTAACCCACTCCAACGCGTTGAAATACAATACATATAGGCATATATATAGATATAAGAAAAACCATTTCGACGCATGAAGATATATCCTAAGAGACTCTAGCTTTTAAAACAGGGAATAGGCTCGACAGATAGGGATAAGCACAGTCAACAGTCATATAATTCACAAGCATAGGGAACAGACTCGACAGATGGAGATAAGCACAGCCAATACTCATAACCAAGCATATACGGTTTACTAGCATGTATCATATGGTCACACTTTCATAACATTCGTAATCATCAAACCATCCATATCTCATCACATAGCACACTTTGTTGGCGCCACAGGACCAATCGCATGCCCATACATGAGGGTCAGCGCATATAGCTCTGACACGGCCCCGCAGCACCCTGCCCCGTATCGCAACACGGAGGGGTCGATCGCAACCGACCGATGAACCGCAACTCATCATAATGTTTGATCGCAACCAAACAGTGGACCGCATCCCAAGAGTAGTCATTTGACCGCAACCAGGAATATGAACCGCAGCTCATGTAAAATGTTTGATCGCAACCAAACGGTGGATCGCAGCCCGAGAGTGTAAATTTGACCGCAGCCAGCTTCTGAACCGCAACTCAGGAATAACCAATTTGATCGCAACCAAATTGGGGTATCATGCACACATAACACATAGCAAACACATGCAACCCACATTGACACATTGGGAAGGGGGAGAAATCGTATAACGAAACCTATGCGTGATCATCCACATACTAAGAATAATCCTAAGGGGTTCATACTTCTTACACCTAGGTCAACGGGATACCAATTCAACTAGCATGTAATATATAAGACTCATTCATCCTACGAATGGTACCCGAACATCAAACTAGACATAGGCACGATAGACGGAGTCCGTTGGGACACCACGGGGGTCGGGGGAATAACAAACGGGGAAGCCGGGATCCCGAAGTGGGACAATTTCTAGCGGGTAGCCGGTGGGTGAGGGGTCACCCGCCGGTGGCAAACTTCCGGGCAGCGGGTGCCCGGCAGGCAGTCGCCTGCCTGCCGGCGACGTCCATCCTGGCCGCGGGTAGGTGGCAGGTCCCCTACCCCCACCTACCCCCCACTGACTCTTTTTCACCAATAACGCCCCGGAAACCTTTGTGGAACCCGAAACCATGCTTAGACACTTTAAAACGCAAGTGATGGCAACACGTAGACAATTAACGGATCAAAAGCGAGAAACATACGGCACATATCCTATCATGCTTTCTAAACATAATTAACACCCCAACCATGCGAATTCCCACCCAATACATTAAGAATAACATCATACGAGTTCCACGTTACATCCTAGGGCTCTAATCACAATTAAATCATCAAGAATGTAACCCATCTTTTAATATCAAGAAATATCAAGATTCATCAAGAACATCACACAATCATCAAGAAACCCTTATCATCATCAAGAATATAAAGATAAAACCATATCACCAATTATCAAGATCACATCATCGATATCATAACAATTCATCAAGACACAAGAATATAGGAGGATGCCTAAGAGGGAGATCATAACTAGGAAAATAGGTTTTGTTGAGACATGGGTTACCTCTTAGCCTTAATTAATTTCCTTGGCTATGAAGGATCTTTCTTTAAGTCTTTCTTCTTTCTTGATTTCTCCTAGGGGAATTCTTGGAGCTCCTTGTGTGGTGAGTGATTATTGTGGTGGGGGTTCTAGGTGCCTCCTATGTCCCCTATTTATATATTTAAGAGTCCTAATTAGGGCCCAAATACTATAGGCTTGCTAACTCTATTCCTTTTAGGACTAGAGGTTGGGTTTAGAGATGAGGGCCCACGGACTATGGTGGGCTTTTTCCTAATTAATTGTTGTAATTTAATTCTTTCTTTGAATAATTGGTTAAATGATTAATTAGTTTTAGGGGTCGTAACACGGGGTGTTACAACTTACACGTTGAAGAATGGTTGTCCGGGCAGTCTTGTTATCTTTCTCGTATTTGATGCGAGTTGCCTCGGCTGCTGATGTATCTTGCGCTGATGATGACTTTGGGTCCTTGGAAGCATCTGTAGACTTCGGGTCAGTCGCAGCAGTTGAAGCCGTGGTCTGCAGTGCAAGCTGTGTAGTAGCCACATTGAATGTCGCTGGGTCTGCAAAAAGGACATAGTCCACATCCTTTGATTCCAGAAGCATGATTAATTTTGCAGCCCATCTCTTGTAGTTTAAACCACCAGTGAGTGGTTGAATATGAGTAATATCAGACATAGTGTTTGGTATTCCTGACATTTGTGACTCGACTTGGTATATAAATGTTTTTAACTGTTGAGTTTTTCTGCACTGTGGACGTAAGGTTTGGAACGAAAAAGGAAAACCAAGGTTCTGTATCGTGTGCAACACACTACCTTAAAAACATTTACGACCAGGGATTGAGTCGCATACTTTCGACAGGCACAACAGAACAAACTCGCAGGCAATAAAATACACAGGCTGACAGAAGGATTTCAAAAGCAGTAGCAGTAGCGTCTGTACTGTTTCTTGTGTCCCTTTAGCAATACTGACAGCAGGTATTTATAGTATAATGTAGCAAAAGTGTAGCAACATCCCACCTCTCACTACCCACCTTTGTAGCGCTATAACATAGCAGTAGACTAACTTTGCACACTCCTTCATGGAGTTGTGCGGACAAGGTTATTAAAAGATCCACAAAAATAGGGTAAGAAAGAAGTGTCGGGAGCAAAACATTGACCCCACCACACCGCGCGTCGTGACGAGCTGGACGGACGACGGCGGCGGCGCGCGCGAAGTTTACCTCCTTTCCCTTCTCAGAACACTTCAAACTAACTTAAAAGCCTTGGAGTATATAAGAAGGGAAATAAGAGGCTATTCTACCAATGTGGGACAACATGGTTAGGCAAAAAGAAGCCTTTCCCTTTAAAAGTTCCCAACAGTTTGTATGCATCCTATGGAGCTAGGCCACCTCCTAGGGTCGTGTTAAGCAAGTGATCTAGGTTAAAGATTGCTAGATCACTTGAAGTTTCTATCCATGACATTTCCTAGCCTATGGATCCGAGAGGACTAGGTTTGGGGAAGTAGTGTAGGCAACATGTTCGAGGAAAGGTCATAGAGACTTTAAGAGCCCAAAGGGGATTTCTATTGTCTACTAAGACGAGTCCTAGTAGTTGAAGAACGAAAGGATAAAAGCAACTCCTAAGATGATTGCATATGCAACATTCTCCCTAATGCAAAAGATCCAAATAGCATCATAAGCGAAACTAGCAATTCAACCCTATTCATTTCATTTGTTAGTTAAATTGTTTGTTATTTGATTGTTGTTTACTCTTTGCTACAACTTGAACTAAAAATGACACTTGCTCAATCACACACACACCTCTTTCTCGAGGTTGCTATCGTTTGGTGACTCCAATTTGTCATCCCTAGAAAACGATAAAAATCCAGGATTCATCCCACATCTTTGACGCATGAGTTGGTTTTCGAAATACTAAGCGAAAGCCGAGTTTGTCAAAAATGTTCCCGAACACTTCTTTATTCCAGCGAATGCTATCTTTAGTGACGATAGCGATAATGGACTCAATGTTCTGAGCACCATGAGAAGCAGCATTTTTCCAAAATTTTTCGTAGTCGAGTTTTGTTAACCACGCAGCTTCTAAACGAACCGGACGGAGGTGTAGTTTCGGTGGCTGACCTACTTGTTCGATGAACATCAGGGGGCTGTGATCGGAGTGAAGCCTGGGGAAAACCCTAACTTTACCTTCAGGGAAGGTCTGTTGAGCCGAAATATTCCATAACACCCTGTCAAGCCTCCGCATTTAGGTAATTCTGTTCCCTGCAAAACCGGTACCAAGTGAAATTTGAGCCTGAGTAGCCTGGGTCGATGAGCCCACAACGATTGTAAGCATCCACAAATCTTTGAAGGCCAGTAGCGATGACCGATTCACTCCCCCATTGCTCGCCTACCGCTGCAATATCGTTAAGATCGCCCATGACAATCCAGGGGCATTGTAACGAACTACCAAAAGCCTTACAGTCCTCCCAGAATCTGCACTTAGCCAGCATGTTAGGTCTAACATAGCTAAAAGAAATGAGAACATCATCTGGCCTTTGCTTAATTTTAGCATGAATGGCTTGGGATGTCGAACTAACTATCTCAAGGTTGATATGACCCTGTTTTCAAACTAATAAAAGTCGACCAGCAAACCCAAGAGGGTTGACAATAAAATGATTGTTATAGCCCAAAGTGCAAGCTAACTTAATCATGTTATCAGCCTTAGGGGACCGAATCTCCAGGAGACAAAGAACATCCGTTTTGGTCGTAGTCAGGAGTTCCTTGACATGCCTCCTGACCTGCCTGTTGGCAATGCCCCTACAGTTCCATGAGATGACCTTCATTTAGAAGGTTTAGATGGCGGGGAAGTTGGGAAACCGCCTTCCCCAGGCGTGAGACACAAGGTGGCGATCTCACCCATTAATGGAGTGGACCCCACAGTCCCGACAATCGAGGAGGTTGAGGGTCCGCCAAACTAGAATGCAGGAACGTGAACAGCTTGGGTAAAGTAGGCCTCCGGGTTCCATGTATCCGGAACAGCCATATTGGACATCCCCCTCCCCCCCCCCCCGCCTCCCGCCCATGTTCCACCACACCCCCTGGGGTTACCATTGGTGGTAGTCTGGGGAACCGTGGTAGACGCAAATGGGTCCTGGCCTTGCGGATCAACATGGGGAGGAGAAGGTTGAGGTTGGGAATGGGGTTGAGGCTAAAGGGCAGGCGACTTACCTTTGGATCTCTGACCCCAAACCTTAGCTGGCGTTCCTGAAGATGCCGCCAGGTGGTCCTCCTCGTTCTGTTCACCAACGTTGGCCAATGATGCAAACTAGTTATCATTCAGGCGAGCCGACCCACGAGATTGGGCGTTCTGTCTGTTTGTTGTCTTATGACCTTGAACTTTGTTTTTCTTTGTCACGATCGTTTGAGGCCCATAGCGAGGGTTGGCAGTAGGATGTGTCAGCTGTGGAGTAGGGCTGGGAGTTGTTTGCTGAATATCTCCTTCTTGTTTAGCTATAGGAGTTTCATTTAAATCCATCTCATGATTTGCCGGTTGTTTTTCTTTGTTGTGCGGGCATGTTTGTTCGCTGTGGGCTATCATCCCACATGTGAAGCAGACCACATGCAAACTCTCGTGCTCAATTGTTTGAACCTGATCTTCCACCCACAGTTCATTCACCAACGGTTTGTCAAGATCAACTTCTACTGCTGCACGGGCATAGCGACCCTTGACCATTGCTATCGTAGTCCGATCAAGTCTTAGCTTAGCCGCTTGCCTAGACCTTCGAGGATATTTTTTATAATATCGTCTCTAAAATACTCCACCGCAAGTCGTAGTAATCGAACCCAAACTGCCATCTTTGAGATCTTCGCCATAGCAGGATCAAATTTCGGTTCCCACCTTTGGATTACTAGGTAATTATCAAAGATCTTCCATGGTCCATCTAGAATTCCTTACAAATAGTCGGTGCGGTGTTGAATCTCGCCACGAAGCAACATTGTTGGCAAAGTTCCTTCCTCACATGCATGGGGATTTGAACTCTTGGCTGACCATCTGTCGGGGCTTGTTCGTCCACCACCACATCGGGATCGATTACCGGATCAGTGAAAGCCCATTCGGTAGCTTCCGTGCACAGAGGGTCTCCGCCATTGAAGGGAGACTGGGAAGCAACAGTGTCTGCAAACGTACACTTGGTCGATCGAGATTTCTTGTTCGTGTGCTCTAACGACTCGGATTCCATCATCACCTCTTCTGGCGGAGGCTCAGGCGCCTCAGCCGGCATCGTCATGGTCCGACGCCCACTATCGGCCGCCGGTAACGGCTAGGGCTAGGCTGGGAAACTGCCTAAAATAGCAGAAGAGTTCGAAGGAAATAATCGCCCTGATTAGAGAGCGTTTTCGCTTTCAATTTCCAGACGGGGTGATCTAATTATGTTAATATTATTATGGTATCTCACGGTTAAAATATTGCGTAATGTAGCAAATAATTCGTAATATTTACCTTAAGTATAATTTATCAATTTAATCAATTCTAATTTGATAAAGATTATTTTCTAACCAAACAATTGGTAATATTTATGATTTATTGACCCAATCCACATATGCTTTTTCCCGCCCAAACTCATTTTAATAGTCAAATTAATAATAAATTTTAGAGTTAATTCCAGCATTATTCCTCCGAATATCATGATTTTTCACAATTGGTCCTCGACTTTCAATTTGGACAATTTAGACACTTGACTATCAAAATGTTTATAATATTGGTCCTTCCGTCATAATGTCGTTAAGTAGACGTTTAATAGAGGGGTAAAATCGTACTTTCAATTGTTGAGAGTATAATTCCTTGTTATTCCTCCTCTACGTATTTGTATACACAAAATAAATTAAAATCTCAAAACTCTATATGCCACATATATCAAAATCTCCATATCTCTTTCAGATCAGCTGCGGCGAGCGGAAGCGGTAGATGGAAGAGAAGGGCATCGCGTCCTGCGGAGCTTCGGGAAGTTCGTCAAGAGGATTTGGCTGCCGGAGAATGCTAAGGTGGATCAAGTGAAGGCTAGCATGGACAACGGCGTTCTGACTGTCACAGTTCCAAAGGAGGAGGAGAAGCAGTTTGTGGCTCTAGCTCGAAGAAGGTGTTGATTGTTGACGAGGATGCCTTTTGCCTGTCGGAGTCGTTTGGCAACGTCCAGGAACATGGTTGAGCCGCCTGTTTAAAGCAATGCAACCGCCAACAATAACTTAGCCGGAAAGGGTTTGGAATAAGTGGAGATGCTCAGATCTGGGTCGGAATCCTTAAACTCCGTGACATCCACATCATGGTCGTCTCTAAGGCTCTGGAGATGGAAGTGAAGGCCGAGCATAGCCGCACCGGAAGTGTAGAACACATAGGTGGGGAGGCCCAACTCGTCAGCCACATCCATTATGGCGGTACAGAACATGTGTAACACCCCGTGTTACGGCATTCAAACCCGGGATTAATTGTTGAATTAATCCCGTTAATAATAATTAAAAAGGATTTAATTTGGTTAGGATCCCATTTAATTAATTAATGTGGTCCACCATGTATCGTGGACCCTTGCCTAAACTAGAGTCTTAAGCCTACTAGGGATAAAGGAAGTGGGCATTTACCATTCAGATTCTAATTAGGATTCCTAGTTCTATAAATAGGGCATTAGAAAGCATTTAGAATCCTTTTCCCCTCTCATAGTCCTAATACACGAATTTTCCAAGAAACCTAGCCAGGGAATTTCCCATCACCAAGCCTAGGGAGATCAATCGGAGGAAAATCTTTGAGAAGAACCTTAGTAGCCAAGGAAGGATTAATTAAGGCTAAGAGGTAACCCATGTCTTACAAAACCTATTTTCCTTGCTATTGATTATTGATTGGCTCCGATTGAATGATTGATTGTGTGATTTTGTATGTATATCTTGTTAGAGCTTGTCTTTAGGTTTATATGGTGAATTATTGTTATTCTTGATGGCCCTGTGTGGTTATTAATATGATCTTGTATTTAATTATGTCTTGAGCTTGTTCCTAGGGTTTATATCGTGAATCTCGTGTTGTGATGTTCTTGGAGTTCTTGGGTGGGTTTATATATGCTCGGGTGTTGAGTCTAGCCTGAGACTTGTCTTTAGGGCCTTGCATATAGATTTATTGATGTTCTTGAGGTTCCGGACGCTCCTGAACCATTATGTGATTAATGTCGAGTCTTGGCATGTTTAAGAATCGTGTTAGAATGTAATTGGAATGATTCTTGGTTCAATCTTTGTTAATCGAATCTGTGTTGTTGTTGATACGTGTTGGAATGCGTTTGGACATGGTTTTGGGTTCCACGAACGAACACCAAACCAAATATTACCTTCATACCAGTGGGGGGTAGGTGGGGGGAGCGAACCCCCGCCACCTACCCGCGGCAAGAGCTGCCCGATTCCTGCGGACAGACTGCCCGCCGGGCACCCGCTGGAATGTGACCACCCACCGGTGGGTGGTCCTCCACCCGTCGCCCACTCGATGGAACGAGATGGTGCGGCTGGTCGTTTTCCCTCGTTTGTTGTTTCCCCGTGTCCCGTTATGCCCCGTTGTACTCCATTCGATTTTTATGAGTCTCGTATGATGTTTTGAGTACCGTTCTAGGAATTTATGTGTAGTGTGTATCGTTGCTATTATACATTGATTATTATTGTTGATTATATGTTGTTTGATTGAATGATGATGGATATTGTGATCATTGCGCAATGATGGTTGAGATTGATGATAATGAGATTGTGATTGGTGGAAATGAATTGTTGGCGGATAGCACAACGAGTGCTCGGTTATCGTGCTAAAGGCACGGACCACCCCTTAAACTTGCTGGCTAAAGGCTTGTGTCAGGATGTGGCATAACACCCTGGTACTTACGTTGTTAGTTCCGCTTTGTTTGGATGATTAATGATACTTTGTCTTTATTTCATAGGCTTTAACATATTTTAAAAATTAGGGGTGTTACAACATGTCCACAACAAACCCAGCTAGCCTCGAATCCTTCATCCCCTTAATGCAATTCCTGACTTTAGGTTTATGAGATTCAACTAATAAACGGAAGAAGAGATTTCAAAAAAAAAAACGGAAGAAGACCGTCTTGTTGGGGTGCTCCTTCAAATGCTCAGGAGGATCTATTGCCAGTGGTATCAACTTCAACGTGGAACTCTCGTCATCGGCAACGGCAAGTAGAGATTCGATGTAAGAATTAACTTTGGAATCAAACGGCAACTTTATGATGAAAACTATAATAGAGAGGAGGGGTGAGTTGGGTTAAATCTTCCTTGACCGGACCGCAATTGCCAATCCGGGCGAGGACCGACGAGTCGCCCTTAGTGGCCCCGGCCGGGGGGCTCGGGCTGCGTTGTTCTCTTCGGCGCTTCAGCGCGCCACTCTCCGCGACCCCCTTCTCGGACACTTTTTCTTTGCCTTTGGGGGCAGTCACCCGAGTGACAAGAACGTCTGAGGCGTCGACCACATAGCCTTCGGCTGTGGTGACGGTTGCTGCTGCGCCTTTTGGCCGCGCGGTCGGGATTTGTTCTTTCCCGACTGGCTTGGACTTGGGTTTCTTCTTCCCCAGCACGATCTTGGCTATGGGGGCTTGGGGCGCCTCGTCTTCATCAAAGCCGGCCATTTCTGCAAACAAATAAGAAAAGGCGGTTAGATCGGGAATATGGGGGGATCGGGAAGTTTGGGTCGGGGACGATTGGTTAATGCTAGACCTTCATCTGCTGTTTCGACCCGAACGGCCTCCCTTGCAATTGTAACCCCCATTGGTTTGGGCACGTACTTCTCGGGCAGGTCGTACTGCGGCGGGGGCAATCGGGCTTCCTCGTAACGCTCGGCCGTGCAGAAGATCCTATATTCGTAGACCTCACTCGAGATCTTGGCAACGACGTCCCGGAGAGCTTGAGTCTCGACCGGCGTCACTTGTTTTCTGTAGTGGGTGCTCCACACCCTCTCAACCGGGAGTATCCAAGGGTCATACTTGACCGAAAAAATCCTATTTTCCCACCCCCGGTTGTTCTCGGGCAAGTTGTCGATCGAGCATAAATCTGCCCGGGAAGATGAAGTTGAAGAGCTCCATCGTGCAGGCCACTTCGTGCCGGGCGCAAATCTGGGGGAAGCAGGCGATAATCCTGTGGGCGTTCGGGCAGATCTGGGCCGGGACAACCTGCAGGTAGTAGCCCAAAAATGCCGTCAAGAGGGCCGGGAAGGGGAAGCTGATCGGGGCCATCAGAGAGTCAAAATGCATCCCGATCCATTTTCCCTGATGGCGGTCTATTATATTCCCGAGCTGCCGGCTTGTGTTGAACTCCACCCGACCATTGAGCCTTGCAGCGATTTTGGCCGCTTCGCCTTTCGTTAGCTTGCTCATCTGCTGCTCTACGCTATCCCTGTTTAGGAATGCGAATCCATCGGCAGCCGGTGCAGCCGGAGCGGCCGGGTCCTCCTCGACCGGCTCCGGTGTGTTTTCCCGATCATCTGCCCGAGGTGCGGCTTGGGGGTAATCCCCAATAGTCCCGGTCGGCGTTTCCCGAACGCCATCCGACGGGGAACCTTGTCCGCTCGTTGTCGTCTGGCTGCTCCTGCTACTCGAGCTGCCCAATCCACTCGAGCTCGACGTTCCCTCTGAGCTAGATGACCTTCGTTGCTCGGGGATTTTCTGTGGTCGTTGAACGACCTCTGGCGAATAGGACATGATGTCCACCTCGTCGCTTATTTGCTCGACCGCATCATCATAATCCGCGATGGAGACGTTCTGACTATCTGAATCTGACATTGGGTCTACCTAAAGGCCAGTCGGGATTATGTTAGGGTTCGGGATATCCGGGTCGTGGTCAGCTAAGGCCTAGAGTTGGCTATGGAAAGAAAATGTGAAAGAAGCGAATAAAAAGCTAAAGAAGAAGGACTTACCGATTGATAGTACTTGACGGAGAAAGCTGAAAATTGATTGCTCGACCAGCTTACTGGAGTGTTCGCTCGGGATGCTCTGGATGTTCCGATCGACTCAGAAGATTGGTAAAAGTTCAAATGAACTCCATGAAGGCCTATTTATAGGAAGACTTTTGGGCGGGAAACGGCCCACTTGCGTGACGCGACCAGTCCAGACTCCGAGGTGACTGATAGGGTCGCAGAGGCCGACAGAGGTCAACACGTGGCGTGAGGGAATGACAGCTGGCCGGTCGGTTTGACGGCCGACGGTTGGACTTCTTCATCCCGTCCCTTTTTTCTCCCGGGCGGTCAAAAAGGCCCGGGCTGGGGGCTCTTGGTAGGGAATACCCCCACCGACATGCCTTCGTCTTTCTTTTCTTATTTACGCAGGTTACAGGTCGGATTCTCTTAGAAGAACCCGGTCGGTTGTCGACTGGGCATCACCCGACCGAAGCTCAAAATCCCGATCAATGGCCCTTAGGCGACGGAGCTGAGATAAGGCACGTGGCAGCGTTAGGCGTTGACAGGCAGGGCTTATGGGGAGAAGACACGTCATTGCTACGTGGGTGACATGCCGAACGGCCGGACTTGTGTTTCCGGCCCAGCGGCTATAAATACCCGCTGGTGCAACAGTGTGAGGGACTTTTGGACGATCGATAGGCTATTCTCAGAGCATCCCGACCGCAGTCAGTCGGCCCTCGAAATAGCCATTATAGATTGTACTTAGGACCTTCACCTTGATCAATAAAAGACTTTTAATTACTTTAATTGTTCTTGTGTTATTTTATTCACCGCTTACGTGAGAATTAACACTATCACGTATATTGCATAAGAATTATTCTTACCATCATATTTACGATTAAAAATTTACTCTGAAATTCCAAAAATTAGATAAGTTAGAAATCTAATTTTAAGTATGTAGTTCCAGTTTTGTCATTTTTAATTTATACAACTTAAATGAACCAATTCATAAATGATTCAATTGAATAAAAAAAAAATTAGACTATGGAATAATTAATTATGGTAATAGAAATAGTAGAAGAATATGACAGAACATGGAATAATTAATTATGGTAATACCTCATGGTCAAAATATTGCATAATGTAGCAGAATATAGAATAATTAATTATGGTAATATTATTATGGTACCTCATGGTCAAAATATTGCGTAATGTAACAGAATATAGACTAATTAATTATACGCATTGAACACTGATATACAATCGGGCACACTGTTCACCGTCACAATAGATGGTATCATTTTTCTATATTAATATTGCCTATTTCTTCATCTGTTGTAATGCTACAATTTAGGTTATATATTTTTTAATTAAAATACAATATATATATATATATATATATATATATATATATATATATATATATATATATATATATATATACTTTTAATCTCAAGTTAAATATGTTTTGATAAAAAAAATACAGTTCGTATGCGCAACACGTGTCCACCCTCCACTCAACGTTCTTTTAATATGTCAAATATGTCAACTTCAACGTCTTCATCACGCCAACCATTAGCTGATGTATCAAACGGTAATTTAGATTACACGGTTCACGATTTTTGTAATCTTGGTTATTCCTATTTTGTTTTCCTAACTTTTTAACATTATTACAACAATAATTAACAATTAATTATGCTTTTTAAAGTGCAAAGAGTAACACATCCTCATTCTAATTGTGTTTTGCGGTCAGTTGTGAGAACTTTCAATACAACATGGCCAAGAACAAATTCAAGGAATTTAAATACGGATTTTGAACAATGCGTATCTGAAAATAATAGATATGGTGAATTTTTTATGAACTCACAAATCTTAGTTATGTTCATTTTCATCAAACAACCAAACGTATGCGTTAATTATAAACTATTTATGTAATTAGATTTCTTATTTGGACCTTGGAGATGATGCTCATTCCTGTAATTATTGTGGTGCCTTATTCTGGCGACACGAGCGCTCAAATCAAAATGTTACACGAGGATTGCCAAAATACACAAAGTGTTGCTACGAGGGCAAGATACAATTACCTCGCATGAATGATCCTCCTCCTGTTCTCCAGAGTCTATACTTTGACGATAATGAACAAAGCAGACACTTCCTCAATAATATTAGAAGGTATAACAACATGTTCTGCTTCATGTCTCTGGGAGGTAGAGTCAATAGGTCAATCAACACCGATAACGCTCCGCCGATTTTTAGGATAAGTGGTCAAAATTATCATTGGATTGGAAGCTTGGTTCCAAGAGAATTTTGTATGCCAAAGTTTGCACAGCTATATATTTACGATACAGATAATGAGATTAACAATCGCATCAACTCTGTTACGTAAGTATCTAAATATAAATACGTTATACCTTTCGTCTCTCTTTCACCAACAATGACAACTATTATTTACTTACTCGTGTTTTTTTCATATGCAGAAGAGACATTAACTTAGAGGACATTAACTTTTGGTCAAATGTTTCAGAATGGCAAGAACTGAAATCCAGTCTAATCCAGGTGTTGAGGTTAAAATGAATTTAATAGGCAGGCGGAACAAAGATGGAAGGACATACAATTTGCCTACCGCTAATGAGGTGGCTGCACTTATTATCGGGGACCTAGATCCATCAATGGGTGATCTAGACATATTGATCGAGAGCATGACTGGACAGTTGAAGAGAATAAACCATTTGAACCCTACATATTTGCCGCTACAGTACCCTTTATTGTTCCCATATGGCGAAGATGGTTATCGTGAAGATATTACATTTTTTTATGCATGATGCCAAGGACATCATGGTGATAGGACACGAATTAGCCCTATAGAGTATTTCCCATTCTATATACATGAGAAGGTAAATGAGAAGCATACATTGTTGTATTCTAGGAGATTATTTCAACAATACTTGGTTGATGCAAATACAATGATCGAATATGCACGCTTGATCTACATTAGAACTCATCAGAAGTCGTTGTGGTGTGAAACTTATCAGGAGTTGAGCGATGCATTAACAAGGGGCGAATTAGATCCCACAGCTCGGGGTAAAAGAATTATACTACCATCATCATTCACAGGTGGAGCTAGGTATATGATTCAAAACTATCAAGATGCAATGGCAATATACAGGCACATCAGTTATCCACATCTGTTCAAAACATTCACATGCAACCCGATGAGAAGAGGAAATTCAAACTGTATTCATCTGATCAGATTACAATACTAAAGAGGTAGAGATTACATAAACTTCTCCTACATACTAGGCTAGTCTAAGTCAAAACAACTAGCACCACATAACTTAATCCCTATTACAATATAAGAAATAACATATTAAATAATAACATTATTCACACGCCCCCACAAGCTCAAGGTGGGTGAGCTACAACATTGAGCTTGTCCCGAAGAGTCGCGAAGCGTGGGCCCGGGAGAGGTTTGGTGAAAACATCTGCAACCTGATCTTTAGTGGATACGAAGCTGGCTATGAACTCACCGGAAGCGACCTTGTCACGAACAAAGTGAAAATCAATCTCTACGTGCTTCGTTCGAGCATGGAACATGGGATTAGCACATAGATAGGTGGCGCCAAGATTGTCACACCACAGAGTGGATGGTGCACCAGTATGAAGCCCTAGCTCACGAAGAAGTGAGACTATCCAAGTGACTTCCGCAGACACATCAGCTAGGGCTTTGTACTCAGCCTCAGTTGAGGATCGTGCGACTGTCCGCTGTTTCCTAGAAAGCCAGGATATAAGATTAGTCCCTAAATAGACCACATAACCACTGGTGCTCTTTCTATCAATGGGACAACCAGCCCAGTCCGAGTCAGAGTAGGCATGAATAGCCGAGGACGTAGATGGTGACAGACGCAAGCCATAGTCGAGGGTGCCTTTGACATAACGGAGGACCCGTTTGACTAAACCCCAGTGATCGTCTGTTGGAGCATGCATGAATTGACACAACCGGTTGACAGCAAAAGATAGATCCGGCCGAGTGATGGTGAGATACTGTAAGGCGCCGACAATGCGTCGATACTGAGTGGGATTATCATAAAGACTCGTAGTGACAGTGGATGAAGACTTGGAGACGGCTGCTGGCGTGCCAAGTGATTTACAGTCAACCATTCCTGCCCGAGTGAGAATATCCCCCATGTATCGCTTCTGTGAGAGAAAGACCCCACTATCGCGAATCACTATTTCTATGCCGAGGAAGAACCCTGGAGTACCAAGATCCCGGATCTTAAAAGCTGTCGAAAGTCGCTGTAACACTTGATCTATGAGTGCTGCATCAGTCCCCATCATGATGATGTCGTCAACATATACTAGCAAAAACACTCGAGATGACCCTGATGTATAGTGAAACAGGGATACACCTGTTTTCGACGACAGAAATCCTGCAGACAATAAAAAGTCATGTAGTCTCTTGAACCAAGCTCGGGGAGCTTATTTGAGACCGTATAGTGAGCGCTGGAGATGACAAACATAATCAGGATGTGTGGGGTCTTCGTACCCCGGAGGCTGCTTCATGTACACAGTCTCGGCTAAACGGCCATTGAGAAACGCATTGTGTACGTCCAGCTGGCGCAGGATCCAACCATTGGATACCGCTAGAGAAAATAATAACCGGACTGTGGTAGGCTTGACCACAGGGCTGAATGTGTCAAAGAAATCTTCACCAGCTACCTGGTTGAAACCTTTGGCTACTAAGCGAGCCTTGTAGCGTTCTATTGACCCGTCAGCAGTGCGTTTGGTACGAAAGACCCACTTGCACCCTATGATATTCATACCAGGCTGCGGTGGCACTAGCCGCCAGGTATTGTTATGCAACAGAGCATTAAACTCCTGATCCATGGCATCACGCCATTCCGAGTGCCCAACGGCCTGGGAATAACACGATGGATCAACGGTAGTTGTGAGGGCATGAAACTGCTCGTCCTTTCCCCGAGTCATAGTGCGAAGCCGCATAACATGAGTATGTCCCTCTGTCCCAGTAGGCCGCCGAGCTCGTTTTCTAGCCGGGGGAGCCGTAGTGGGCCCTTCAATGGCTCTAGGCACGAGTTCTGTGGGACCCGGCGTAGGATTCGATATGGGCGGTGCCATAGCTATAGGAACAGCCGGAGGCATAGGAGTAATCACGGGTCCAACTGCCCAAGGTACAGTAGTAGTGGACTATTTCTGGGAGTCCTGAACCTGCAAGTCTGCAAAGGGAAATGTAGCTTCGTCAAACCGGACATGGCGACAGATATATACTTTTCCACTAGTTAGGTCCAGACATCTGTAACCCCTAAAAGACGGAGGGTAACCTAGGAATACACACGGACTGGAGCGGTACTCAATCTTGTGCCTATTATAAGGCCGAAGATGAGGATAGCACCGACATCCGAAAACTCGAAGAAATGTGTATGGGGGTGACACTTTGTATAGACGAAAATATGGGCTTTCAAATTGTAAGGCCGATGAGGGTAGGTAATTAATAAGACACGTTGCTGTTTCAAACGCATAGTCCCAATACTGCATAGGGACCGACCCTTCGGCTAACAAGGCTAAACCGGTTTCGACTATGTGTCTGTTCCGGCGTTCAAC